>NC_135212.1:28089452-28219452 GCF_052324685.1 Brachyhypopomus gauderio
GTTAAAGACACCTTAATCGCTCATGTTAGATTTTAGGATATGAAAATGTAGAATAATTCTAGACACTTCAAACAAACGTGTTTTTATCAGTGTTGTTTTAGTGAGTCATCTGTGCAACAGACACCAGGGCAGTGTGAACCCAATCTGCAGTGCAGTGTCATTGAAGTGGTGCCAAAGGCTCAGGGATTAGAACCAGTTTATATGTGGCTCACCATGCTGTTGAGGTGGACAGGCTCTTAAAGTATTGCCAGCTGAATCCAGAATTCTGTGCCCGGATTCATATCTACAAACATGGGCGTGATTCAGTTCTGAATAATGCATTCAATGCATATGCCACACTGATGGTGGGATATAGACCTGTGGCCAGTCATCAGCTGAAATCTGCCTTGCCAACAGATATCACCATCATCACCATCTTCATCAGCGTTTGACCTAAAAACATCTACTTCACTGACAACTGATGAGGATCATATAACCCTGACTTGGTTAGAAGACAATGGCTTACTAGTGAAAAGTCTGGGAGAAATGAGATGTGATCACTAAATGGTTAAAACCAGCTGGTGCCAAGCACAATGGCACGTGTTGAAATGGGCTTCTAGTTTTCAGAAGATAGTTTGTGCTTTAACAGCAGGTGAATAAGGCGTCTAACAAGGAATCAGTGCTGGTTTGAGCAGGTAGACGTACAATGGCTGACTATAAAAAAATTTGTATAGCAGTCTGCATTTGGCCAATTTCTTGGTCTATCGGTTTATCACTCTGCGTTCCTGTTTTCATCTGTGGAAACGAAGCCCCTGCTGAGAGGACAAAAACTGACAGGGCCTCAGGCAAAACGGCACGCACGCACGCACACACACACACACACACATGCACACACGCACGCACACACACATGCACACACACACACACACACGCACACACATGCACAGACACGCACAAAGGAAACGGAACGAATGCCCCAGCTGCAGGGCATCTCTTTGCCATCCCAAACACAAAGTTTTCCCTGCGGAAGTGGTTTGATAGTGACAGGCCCTCTGAGCCGTTTAATAACCCGGCAGCAGCACGGCCTAGTCAGCAAACGCAACACCATCCTCCACTGTACCTTTCATCCCTGCCTTCATATCACTTTAGGTTGACAAGAAAAGAAAAAGAAACATGCAAATATTTAAAATGTAACGTTCTAATCTAGAAGGATCTAGAAGAATCTAGAATGAGAAAGGTGTAGTTTTGGATTTCTTTATTCTGATGCATTACTGGTACAGTTAGTTTTCAAACATTTAAAGCCCTAAGAGGGAAATGGGACAGTATAGTGTAGAGAGGATGAATTTATGCAATTAAGGAATCACAAGAATAGAGTGGAAGATAAGAGCTCAATTAGCCTACGCAGAGCAGACGGCCAAATCCAGAGCTATAGAACATCAAAGAAATAAAAGGTGAAAGGAAGATAGCTTAGTGATCCTCATCCCTGTACATTTCTTCCAGCACAGTGTGTGTGCGTGTGTGTGTGTGATTTCTGCATACGTCAGGTAGTCTGTGTTTCTGCCTGCAGTTCAACTACAGCCCCCTGCTTGCGACCCCTCCCTCTTTGTGTTGGCCCCGCCCCCCGCAGGCAGCCATGCTGGGGCGGTGTGTGTCACACACTCCCGCTGTGTGAGTGATCTCCCCACTGCTCGCCTCAGTTGCCCCAGCAGCCAGAGGCACTTTGTGCTGACACTGCTCCTTTCATCTCAGTTTCACAGTGTTTCCTCACACGGTGCTTCACATGGCCGAATATTCCTCAGCTTAAAGACGCATTTTAGAGTTAGCTCGGTTAGCAGAGTTAGCTTTAGAGTTAGCTCGGTTAGCAGAGTTAGCTTTAGAGTTAGCTCGGGCCAGGCCACCCGTACTGGGAAAACTCTGAACTCAGAAAGTTTTAGATGAGAGAGACTCAGTGAGGAGGAAAGCATGGTGACCACCGGAGGTGAAGGCGGCTCTCTCCGCTGTAGCCCCAAGCTTGACTGAGTTAATGATACTGACCCCACTTCCCTTTGGAGATCCTTCTCCCTAAAGCGAGCAGTCTCCTCTAATGTAAGTCCTGCGCTGGCCACACGAGACTGGATCTGTTCTGATTTATATATTCCCTTTCCAACAGCCTCACATCAGTGTGGGTTTGGATCCTACAGTTCAGAGCTTCCTGCTCTGCCTTAAGTAGACTGGAGCGATGACTCCCTACATGTGTGTCGTATACAGTGTTGGGAACGTTACTTTAAAAAAGTAATTAGTTATAGTTACTCACTACTTGTTCAAAAAAGTAACCGAGTTAGTAACTGAATTACTCTATAATAAAAGTAACTCATTAGGCTACCAGGGAAAGTAACTATTTGCGTTACAATGAAAAAAAGGTTATATGCCGATAAATAAGGATTTTATTTTTGAAAAAGCAGTTTTCACAGTCAGTTGAAATGAGTAGATCAGAAAGGAGTTTAACTTTTGATATTTATTGCACATCAACAGACCAGTGCAGGAAAAAATCCTTTAAAATCCCAAATCTTTGTAAAAAAAAAAAAAAAAAAAAGCAAAAGTAAACAGTTACACTATATAAAGTGCATTTACATCTATCAAATTAAAGTCAATTCTCTCAACCTGAGACAACTGGTTTGTTCACAACAGAAGTAAACTTAACAATAAAACCTCTATTCTTAATTAAATAAATCAAATACCCAGTCTGGTAGACATTCAGGAACTTCAAGTATTTTCTTAAATAATGTTTATATCGCCACCTTGAAAATGCACATTTTTTTTTCGGCTTGCTCCCGAATCGCCATTTCAGCCTCTTCTCCGTTTGTATCGCGTGTCTCTCCGTGTCACTGGCGTGCTTCGGCGCGCGTGTAAAAACACTGGCTCTGATTGGCTACCATAACGCTGCCTTAGCCAATCGCTTACTGACTTGTTAAGTTAAACAGGTGTTACACCGAGAACTGTGACCTATCGAGATCTGTTACTCCTCACTAGCCTGGGCAGCGATCCGCTCGGATTACTGTTAGTATATCGATATATAGTAACGCACCACTTTTAATGACGTCAACAGCGTTGTAACGACAAGAAAAGTAGTTAATTATATTATCCCGTTACTGACAAAATGACGCCGTTACCTAACGCTGTTATTTTTTACGGCATTATTCGCAACACTGGTCGTATACAATATTAAATAAAACAAGTCACCCCGCTGCTTTTGTGTTTAAAATTTGCATATAATTCAAATGCGATAACATGGCGTCCTTCAACCACAGTACATCTTTCTCGTCTTTTGGACAGGTTTTGTATTATAGTTAAGATGACATTTGACTCGCTTCCAGAATAAAATGCTTATATGTCAGACACAGATGCGCAGACACACACAAAGGTTTAGAAAGTTATGTGAAAATTCAGAAAGTTTAAAGCCAAACCAACCATTATGGCAAACACGAAGTGGGAACTGGAACAAACATAATAACCAATCACTCAGCTAACAGCAGCACACAAACCCACGGTAGGACATACACAGATACAGGACACTGGCAACATGTTATGTACATGTACGCAGATGCATGACACTGGCGATATGTAGGTTTCTGACTTCAGTGACATTGTATTGCTTTGACACGTTTGCTGGTTCAAGTTCCTGCACTGAGGTTGGAGTTCTTGTCCTAAATAAATTCCTGCATCCATAGAAACAGCAGAAGTGTGGGCAGCGAGATCACTGAGCAGCGAGACAGGCCTGCAGGAGAAGTGCTGAGTCAGCACAGGCTGCCAGTGAGAACTCCATGTCTCTCTCTCTTCTCATTAGCTAGCAGCCTCAGTACACAGAGAGCGGCAGCATGTCTGCTCCATAGAGCCCATCTTCTTGAGAGGCTGAGGTCCACCCTCTGAGGAGACATGCAAGTTGGGGTCTGAGCAATCTTGGTTTTAATTGGCTGGAGCATGCATTGAGCTGGGAGTAACCTTGGGGTTAATTGGTGCTCCTGGGCCTGCAGTTGTGCTGTGTTGAGGTGCTAGAGGCTGCCAGGCCCAGATAAGAACAGGAAGGAGGAGCCCAGTGCTGGTGGGTGGGCCTACAGTGACACGCCCCTTGATCCTTGCTGCTCCAAAGGCCTACTCCCCCCCCCACCTCTCTGCAGCTACACGGACTCACAGAGCTGTCAGAGATGGGAATGTCAGCCATGCCGAAAGAGACGGCATCATCTCACAGAATGTACACGCAGGTATCAAAGCAAAAAGCTCCGTCAACTCAAGCTATAAAAAGTTTTGCAACACTTAAATTACATCAAAACTTCAAAAACATATTTGAAATGCACCTTAGCCAAAAGAATGGACTTTATCAAACAAGACCTTTCTGAGGCAAATGATGCCACATTGTTCCTATCCTTTGTTATCCAGAACAGTACAAGTCTTTTTCTAGTGTATGTTAACATTTGTGTTTTGTGTGTTAGTGGTGTGTCTGTAATTAAGTTGCTCTGGGGGATGAACAGCTGGGTTGTTAGGAAGTTTGCAGAGATTAACTGGATATCAAAAAGTAGATTTACATGTGTGCTTATGGGCGTTGGTGTCGTGTCTGCAATTGAATTGCACTGTGTGACTTGGATGTTTGGACTTTTGCTCAGACCTGTTGGATACCTGATCCATTTTTAGCCTTTGGTCTGGTATTTGGCTCTTGTGCCATCTGCCACCATCGGCAGCGATAAGCCATCATCCGTCACAGACCCTCGGGTCCCATCCTGGGCTATGTCTACTCACCAATCTCAAGAGCAGAACCATCCACTCCCCTCCTTTTCCCCCTGCCATTTTCATCTTTTTCTATTTCTCTTCCTCTCTTTTCCTCTCTCACTCCCCACTCACACTCCCGCCCTGCTTCTCTCTCTCTATCTCAACCCTTTTTCATTTTGTAACTGTAAGCCTTGCCCTTTCTTTCCTGTTTTCTACATCCCCAACCCTCTTCTCTCTCTCTCTCTCTCTCTCTCTCTCTCTCTCTCTCTCTCTCTCTCTCTCTCCTTCTTCTCTCTCCTCCCTCCGCTTTCTTTTTGTCTCCCTGTTTTTCTCTTTGCTTTATTCTCAAGAGCTCATGCCATTCTGCTGCCTGTATTAAGAAGATGAGCTTCCTTATCGAATATGCTTTGTATTAGCTTTTAACAAGCCCTGTCTGTGCAAGATGCCATCCGTACAGCACACCTTCCCTGGCTCTGCTGGAGCATGTCACTGACGCTCAGTTTGCTCGTGCATGTGTGTGTGTGTGTGTGTGTGTGTGTGTGTGTGCGTGTGTGTGTGTGTGTGTGTGTGTGTGTGTGCGTGTGCGTGTGTGTGTGTGTGTTTGAGCTTCATTTACATTTTCTTTTGTATTTTTTTGTCCCGAGTGAAGCCTGTGACAGTGTTGGTCTCCTGTTCACTCCACAGTGCGGTTGTCTAACCTGCTGATCGCACCATGTTGCTGTAACAGTGTTCAGCAGAAGGTGCCGTCTCCTCTGTTGGGATAATATTATATGTAATGTTTATTAATACACTGGGTCATATGGTAAGAGCCCTTTTGACAGGATGCTTTCAAGGTTATCTGAGAGCCATGCCCTCAGAGACTTTGAGGCTGTCACGGCAACAGCATTCCCCCTCTGCTCAGGGTGATGGTGAAACATCCACCCTGCTCTCCGAACGACACCACAGAACACAGAAAACTAACTTGACAAGGACCCTTCATGTTTCAGGGTCTTGCATTTCAAAGAGACTATGGCTTTGTCTCCTAACAGGTAAAAGCAGAAAAGGGAAGAAGTACTTTCTTGTTCCTCTTACAGTTGACTGATTGCATGATTAATCAGTAAAACGATCTATAAGGGTACAAAAACCCAGCACTGTATTCTCATCACCTTCTCTAATCAAGTGTTGGCTGCAGTTCCATAAAGTTACGCTGCAGTTACGTTTTCTCCTCTGCTGTCAGATTCCTTTTTTTTCCTTTACAGTGTTTGAATGTAAATCCACATACAGATGTACTCACATATATGATCACTGTTGTCTTTCTTTTAGATGATGAAAATGCCTGTGTAATGGTAAATATGAAATTCTGTTATCATGATGCATGAAATTGTTTAATAGGACAACCAGCTCATGCAAGGCAGCGAGGCAGTTGATCTGTGGTGTATTTAAAGACAACAGAAAGGTTTGAGCCTTGAGCTTAATTCATCATGGTTAACATGACCTTTTTAAAAAAACGGGGGCAGAACTTCATGGTTCATAAATCTCATGACGCTGTCAAGTCAATCAGTACCGTCAAAGAGTTACTCAACAACATGTAGCTCACAAATTCTGATCTGTTTCTCTGCAATAACATCTGGCCCTAATTCACTGCTGTGGGTGACAACACAATATATTTTTTTGCTTGTTTGTTGTGATAATGTGGTCATACATTCACCATATGGGTAATCACAGCATAACCATTTCACACTCCAATCATGAAGGTGTAATGAATATATTTCATTACTTATTCCAGCTGGTGCACATGGCCAGAGCAAGATCTCCCAGTGTCCTCGGGGGCAGGGATGAGAACCAGCGCTGGTACTTTGTATCCCATGTGAGGCAGAAGCACACCAGGTAGCCATTTTCATTATGAATGCTGTGCAAACGTCCATCAGATCTGCATAACTGTGGCTGTGGGCATGTGGGATAATCTAATTAGTATTTCATCTGTCTTAGCTAAAGACAGACTCGCCTGTGGCTCACACACTGTATTAAATTCAAGGCTGTGATAAATAGGAGAGCAGAACAGAGAAGCTCCCACTGGGGAGAATTTCAGGTAAGCATGGACACTTCTTTCTTTTTTCTAGTTAGTTTGCCTTTCATCTTGTTGGAAGTAGCTTCAAACAGTAGCAGCAAAATGCATTCTGGAAATACTGACAATAGAAACAAAGGTGAAAAACCGAACAGTTAATGCAATAATCAAATTCTATCGGGTGCAATATGTCTGATATAAATAGTTTTTTCTAGAAAATCTCTGGATACACAGTTCAGTAGATTCTCAGTTGTAGAGGAGAAGGCTGTACAAAATACCAGAAGGTCCTAACAACATCATCTCTGGTAGCGAGTGAGGAGGGGCACGGTCCTGCATTCAGTACTGGTCCAGCATCTCGGCTGTCACACTGATCCTGTAACTGAACTGGGTCTGGAAACCCGCTTTGCACTTCACACTCCAGAATAGCCTCTAAAAATAGAACCATGTTTAGCCCTGGTGAGTGGAGAGGGTTTTTCTGAAACTGCTCTTGAATTATTAGTATTTTTGTGTGTGTTTACTTACCCCTAGCCTGCTTCTCTAATGACAATGACATATGTAGGTGTGGGTGAAGGGTTGATGCATATTGGTCCAACTTTATAAAGTTCCTAATAGTAATGCTAATGCAGTCTGAGAGGTTCATCTTCAACTAGCCTAAATTATTGTTAAACTAGTGCAGCAGATTGGATGCTCTGCATGGATTGGTATTGGAAATCTCTTGTTCTTCACTCTAGTGAGTTGTTCCTCTCTTTAGTGAGTTTATAAGCATTTACATTATATAATGCATGACTGTTCACACGAGGTTTTAAGGTTAACAGGGTTTAGTTGCATAGTACAAGACAATTAGATACACATTGCAAGTGATTATGTAACGCTGGGGTGCAGTGTGAAGGACGAGACACGGATCCTTGCATACGCAGCCAACGTAACTGCTTTATTAAAGTTTGTGTTGCGCAATACGCGCACAGAAAACACTGAAACTCACACACATGCAACGTGCAAACTAAAGACAACGACAAGCACACGACACTGCGCGAACGCACATTAAATAGACGAACTACATGAGCCCCGAGTGATTACGAGATGGGCCACAGGTGGGACGAATGAACACACGCAGACACAACCACACCCACGAGGAGCCACAGACGCAGACGGCAAGACGCAGACGACGTAGACACACGCCCACAGGGAGGGGTCCGGAGCTGTTCCGTGACAGATTAGATATGTCATGAGGCAATACAGCATACAGAATAATGTCTGAATGTTACCTAAGACAGAGAGATAGAGAGAAAAAAACAGAAAGAGCAGAGAGCAAAAGAGCAAGATTGAGTGAAAGAGAGAGGGAAACAGACACAAAGAGCAAACAAGGCCCAGAGAAAGGTTTCTCCAAACCTAATTTAGTCCACCAGGTCTGCTCTCCTCAGAACCCTCCACTCCAACACAACTCTCCCCAGAGCCCTCCACTCCAACACAACTCTCCCCAGAACCCTCCACTCCAACACAACTCTCCCCAGAGCCCTCCACTCCAACACAACTCTCCCCAGAGCCCTCCACTCCAACACAACTCTCCCCAGAACCCTCCACTCCAACACAACTCTCCCCAGAGCCCTCCACTCCAACACAACTCTCCCCAGAGCCCTCCACTCCAACACAACTCTCCCCAGAACCCTCCACTCCAACACAACTCTCCCCAGAACCCTCCACTCCAACACAACTCTCCCCAGAACCCTCCACTCCAACACAACTCTCCCCAGAACCCTCCACTCCAACACAACTCTCCCCAGAACCCTCCACTCCAACACAACTCTCCCCAGAGCCCTCCACTCCAACACAACTCTCCCCAGAACCCTCCTCTCCAACACAACTCTCCCCAGAACCCTCCACTCCAACACAACTCTCCCCAGAACCCTCCTCTCCAACAAAACTCTCCCCAGAACCCTCCTCTCCAACACAACTATCCCCAGAACCCTCCACTCTAACACAACTCTCCCCAGAACCCTCCACTCTAACACAACTCTCCCCAGAACCCTCCACTCTAACACAACTATCCCCAGAACCCTCCACTCTAACACAACTATTCATAAAACCCTCCACTACAACACAACACACCCCAGAACCCTCCACTCTAACACAACTATCCATAAAACCCTCCACTCCAACACAACACGCCCCAGAACCCTCCACTCTAACACAACTATCCATAAAACCCTCCACTCCAACACAACACACCCCAGAACCCTCCACTCTAACACAACTATCCATAAAACCCTCCACTCCAACACAACACACCCCAGAACCCTCCACTCTAACACAACTATCCATAAAACCCTCCACTCCAACACAACACGCCCCAGAACCCTCCACTCTAACACAACTCTCCCCAAAAGCTCTTCCTTCTAGCCCAGACCTCCTGGATTTGCCCAATCCAAACAAGTACATCCCATTACCATAGGAGACAGTCACAGGATCTTACAGATGGTGATAGGACACTGATCTACAGACCTGAATAACTATTGACCATCTGTGGTGGTCAGTGTTTGTACAGAACTTTGTGAATCTCTCCACAAACATATTTTGTTAAGACTCAAAGCTGCTGATTCAGTTCAGAAACCATACTGTCCAGAGCTTGTCTCAACCGTACTGTCCAGACCCTGTCTCTGTCTTAAGCTTAACCCCTATTCCTATATACCTATACATTGTCCATATTTTGCATCCACTGTCATCTTCTTAAGAGTCTGTCCCCCTTGATTGGTTTAATACTTTTTCAGTTATACAGTCTGTGTCTGCATGTCACCCAGGTACTAAATCACCCCTTGCATTTTGCTTTAAAAACACTTATCAAAGTGCTGATTGTCAGGCCTCCTTTATAGTTGCTGGTTGGCATTTAGCCAAGTGTGACTCACGTCTGTAGCTGCCTTTGTAAGTGTGCTTCAGTAATGTCAAACTTCATGTGGCATTTTAGTTCGCCCACTGTACTTTATAATTTTACAGGTAAACTGGGAGCAGTGCCAGTAGGGACTTTCCTGCTGGTGCTGGAATTTAGCCTCATTTCACATGTGCCTAAGTGATAATTTGTTAATTCATGAAAAGTAAGGTTAACAAAGCAAATGACCTTAACGACTTTACAGCTAATGTGTGTGTTAACATGCATGTATGTGTGTGTTAACATGCATGTATGTGTATGCAGACTGAGGGAGGAATGCATTTGCAAGAGTCAAGAAAAAACAGTTGGGATGGAATAATATTTGCAATGTTGTATCTAGTCAGTTATGCACAATACACCTGAGCTTCCTAGCGATATGCTACAATACTGCAGCGCGGTGCCTGAGTCAGACGCACCATGCGCAGTGGAGGCTGCATGAGTTATATCCCAAATAAAGAGTAGCCCCTGTGTGCATATCCTGCACTTCAGTACGGAAGAGACAGGCTGGCAGGGAAAGCCATGACACAGCATCTTCCTCAGTTAATATGGCTCTCTCACCTTTCCTCAGAGAGCGAGAGAATCCTCTCTACCTGTCTGCTGCGTCAATATCTGCCCATTAAAAGGCAGAGACTGGGCTGCTTGTGAATTATTCAGAGACGCCGCTCCCTGGTCTGAGTACAGATGTCTGCTGATCAGAGCCTCTTAAAGCGGTTTTGACAGCGCCCAGCAAATACTGAGAAAACCAAGTGGGCGTCGTCGTGGTCTGCAAGGGCTTTTAATCACGTTGATGTTGTCAACTGACCACACAGGTACACAGGAGCTTGTGGCTTGAACCCTTCTGTGCACAATTGATCGGTCTTTAGAAAAACAAATATTATTACTACAACTATTGCCAGTTGCCAGTGAAGAAACCCACAAACACAGAAACCTGCATATAGTTTAGAACTTTTGTTCACACACATGTACACACACTAAGCAGATAGACTTGCACACACTTGTTTTAGCTGCTAATTGGCAGAGAAGAGCTGGGGCTCAGTGTTATACCAGCTGTGCCACTCACATTCCTGCCCTGCTAATGAGAATGAATCTATGAATCTCCTTGTCTGCCTCCACCTCTCCCCCCATTTCACTCCATCCCAGTGCCACGTCTCTCTTTCACTCCCAGTGGGGACCTGAGCCACACTGCTGTGATGAGTAGTGAAGTGAGTGTGTGTGTGTGTGGGGGGGTATGGGGAGAGGGTATGTGTGTGGTGTGTGTGTGGTGTGTGTGTGTGGGGATGTAGAGTGTGCGGTGGGGTGGGTGTGTGTGTGTGGGATAGGTGTGTGGGGTGTGTGTGGGGGTGGGGCTGTAGGGTGTGGGGGTGGGGATGTAGGGTGTGCGGTGTGTGTGCGGGGTTGTGTGTGAGGTGTAGGGTGTGTGTGGGGGGGTGGGGGTGTGTGTGTGGTGTAGGATGTGTGTGTGGGGTGGGGGTGAGGTTCTTTGGATCTCACGGCTGTGCACCACTCATTCACATGGTCAGTCTTGCAAAGAAGAGTCATAGATGATCCAGTGGGAACCTGCAGTATGTGGATCATCTAATGTGCGATAAACATCATGCTTGTGTTCAAAGAGAGTTCGTTATTTAGAGTAACTATAAAAATATATGAAACAAAAAAAAAACAGCTTGTAGTGACATATACACACTCATCTTTG
Organism: Brachyhypopomus gauderio; assembly: GCF_052324685.1. NCBI lineage: Eukaryota > Metazoa > Chordata > Actinopteri > Gymnotiformes > Hypopomidae > Brachyhypopomus > Brachyhypopomus gauderio. Next base: position 28,100,829 of record NC_135212.1, read on the forward strand.
CCAAATGCTCACGGCAATAAAGACTTTGCATTGCCCACATGCTGTACATATCAAACATGACAGATGAATATATATTTGCTTGCTGGCCCACACATTCAAATGTATGCAGTTGATTTTCCCAGCAGTGCTAGTGAAACTATTGAACATGTGATGCTCTGGGGGCTTCTGTGAGGAATTCCGGCTTTGAACATATATGACTCATCAGGGTTAGACAGGAGACTTTCGCTTGGTGCTCTAATGCATAGCTTCAGTGTACCAGGACAAGTTTCATTTATGCAGAACAATGCTCAGATTTCAAACTTCAGCATTAAACTTGCAGTGTTGATGTCATGAAACTGGTGTTCCTTCCTCATTAGAGCACTTGCTCTGACAGGTTCTGGGTAAGGTCTTGAAATCAAATCACCCAAAGCTAATATACGCAGAAAGAGTCTGGCAGTTCGTCTGGCTGTTACGTTTGCAGAAAAACGTGAGCGGTGTGTAAGGTAGGTGGTTATTATTCTCCCCCTGAAAAACTAATTATTTACTAACTCACTAACTCACTAATTATTATGTAGCTCATTATGTTATGGGTGAAACATTTTGCACCTGTACCAGGAGAATTTGTGCAGATGCTCAAAACTGGCAGGTGATGTCTGTGTCACACCGGAAGTAGCCATGTGGCCCAGTGTGGCATTGGTTGTCACATTTGTTATTAATCTTTCACCAAAGACACAATTGAGCCTATAGGGACCCTGCGACGGCAGGGGAGGGGCTAAGAGCGCTCCTATCCTAGAAAGGAGAAGTGAATTATGCATCTCGGTAAGGCAGTGATATCCTTGGCACTTCTGCAGGGTCAGAGTCTGACACCCGGAGACGGACACGGAGTGCAATCACACCAGAGTCAGGGTGCAGTAGGTCTCATCTTGGAGAACGTCAGTCCTGCAGCATACAACAGAATAACAGTGTGCTATGCGGAGAACAAACATGTCCCATCTGGGCTTTGTGAGGCGTGTCCTATTGTGCATGTCCTATTGTGTGAGAAACCCTTCATGCTACAGTTTAGTAATCTGAAAGAAGATGCAAATGTAGCTGTTCTGAAACTTCTAGCAAAACCAAAAGCTTATTTATGTAATTGGTGAAAAAAGCATCATAATCTCTGAGTTATTTGTGTAATGACAAGAGAATGTAATCCTCCATAGATTATGATAAGTAAAACAAGTATCCTGTCCCACTAATGAGGCAGATTAGAACAGAATGTAATTAACCACATTTAAATGGTAGAAATCTTTAAAGCTGTCATCATTATCAGCAACAGCATGTCTATTTATCATACACATTTGATGCCCAGTACCCTTCTCTGCCTGCTAATTAGGTCAGTACATCAGATCACTGGGCCTGCATCTGATCAGTCAACCTGCCAGCCGTTTGTACATAGCTGAAACAAACACAGAAAGATCCATACTTAGGATAGCAGAAAATATGACAGATAGCATAATTTAACATGTGTAACATTATAATATATGTACACACATATATTTAGTCAATCAATAAATAACCATTTTTCAAAACTACTCGTGCAGTTTATGATTCTGGAAGTGTTACTAGAACTGGTCTCATCGCTGGTCTCATAATAGAGTGATGCTTAACAATACAGCTCCCTGCTTATTCTAGAACACATTAGCCTTGCCACTGAAAGCTTTATAGGTTATTGGTTTCACATAGACCAACATCTTAAAATCCTTCTGACTAAATCTGCTTGTATATCAGTGCACAGTAAATGCCCACATCAGTGAGCAGATTTACCCTGTCTGGTCTTCCAAGTTAAGTAGATGGAGTACCACACTTCTCCAGACTTACAGTGATCAAAGACCAGATCATGCTGGTACACTACCCACTCACACCTCCAACGGGCCCGTGGCAGGTCGCTGCGCTGGGCCTCTCCAGAAGAACGGCAGCCGTATGGAGACCCCGGCCAGCCGGAGACATGATCAAAGCCATCCAATCTCCTGAAAGTCCACGAGGGGAGGAAGACTGTTCCAGAAGATATACGGTTCAAAAACCACCAAATGAAAGTGTTGCAGCAACAAAAATTGGAACAAGCCAATTCCACACTGTGTCTGAAAGACTAAGCTTCATAAATGTGGAGCAGTTCTGTAGTTTTGATCATGTCCTCACTGCAGAACTGCCACGTTTCTCACAGCAGAATGCCACGTTTCTCACAGCAGAACTACCACATTTCTCACCATAGAACTGACACATTTCTCACAGCAGAACTACCACATTTCTCACAGCAGAACTGCCACGTTTCTCACTGTAGAACTATCACATTTCTCCCAGCAGAACTGCCACATTTCTCTCAGCAGAACTGCCATGTTTCTCACCATGGAACTACCACGTTTCTCACAGCAGAACTACCACGTTTTTCACCATAGAACTGCCATGTTTCTCACAGCAGATATACCACGTTTCTCACAGCAGAACAACCACGTTTCTCACCATAGAACTACCACATTTCTCCCAGCAGAACTGCCACGTTTCTCATAGCAGAACTGCCACGTTTCTCACCGTAGAACTACCACATTTCTCACAGCAGAACTGCCACTTTTCTCATTGTAGAACTACCATGTTTCTCATTGCAGAACTGCCACGTTTCTCACAGCAGAACTACCACGTTTCTCACTGTAAAACTGCCACGTTTATCACAGCAGAACTACCAAATTTCTCACAGCAGAACTGCCGCGTTTCTTCCGCTAGAACTACCACATTTCTCCCAGCAGAACTGCCACATTTATCACAGTAGAACTGCCACATTTCTCACAGCAGAACTGCCACTTTTCTCACCATGAAACTACTAAATTTCTCACAGCAGAACTGCCACGTTTCTCACAGTAGAACTGCCATGTTTCTCACAGCAGAACTGCCACGTTTCTCACAGCAGAACTACCACGTTTCTCACTGTAGAACTACCACATTTCTCACAGCAGATCTGCCACATTTCTCACAGCAGAACTGCCACATTTCTCACAGCAGAACTACCACATTTCTCAAAGCAGAACTGCCATGTTTCTCACCGTAAAACTACCACATTTCTCACAGCAGAACTGCCACGTTTCTCACTGTAGAACTACTACCACATTTCTCACAGCAGAACTGCCACTTTTCTCATCGTAGAACTACCATGTTTCTCATTTCAGAACTGCCACGTTTCTCACAGCAGAACTATCACGTTTCTCACAGCAGAACTGCCACATTTCTCACTGTAGAACTGCCACATTTCTCACAGCAGAACTGCCACATTTCTCACAGCAGAACTGCCACGTTTCTCACAGCAGAACTACCACATTTCTCAAAGCAGAACTGCCATGTTTCTCACCGTAGAACTTCCACATTTCTCACAGCAGAACTGCCACGTTTCTCACCGTAGAACTACTACCACATTTCTCACAGCAGAACTGCCACATTTCTCATCGTAGAACTACCATGTTTCTCATTGCAGAACTGCCACGTTTCTCACAGCAGAACTACCATGTTTCTCACTGTAGAACTGCCATGTTTCTCACAGCAGAACTACCACATTTCTCACAGCAGAACTGCCGCGTTTCTCACCGTAGAACTACCACATTTCTCCCAGCATAACTGCCACATTTCTCACAGCAGAACTGCCGCGTTTCTCACCGTAGAACTACATTTCTCACAGTATAACTGCCACATTTCTCACAGCAGAACTGCCATGTTTCTCACAGCAGGACTACCACGTTTCTCACAGCAGGACTGCCACGTTTCTCACCGTAGAACTACCACATTTTTCACAGCAGAACTGCCATGTTTCTCATCGTAGAACTACCATGTTTCTCATTGCAGAACTGCCACGTTTCTCACAGCAGAACTACCAGGTTTTTCACTGTAGAACTGCCACGTTTCTCACAGCAGAACAACCACGTTTCTCACCATAGAAGTACCACGTTTCTCACCATAGAACCACATTTCTCACAGTAGAACTGCCATATTTCTCACACTTTGCTGTTTTCCATTGCTAATGAAAAGATTTCTCCCTCAGCAAGACAAGCAGATGTGATTTCTCTAAATAAGGTGTGTTAAACATTTCTCTCAATCAGAATTTCATTTTCTAAAATAGCTGACCCAGCGGGCATGAGATTAGTGGCTGGAGAAGGCCTCCATTTTTTTTTGTTTTAAACTTGCAGTGCATGTTATTAACAGGAGACTTCACTGGGATGATGACTCCAGACAATCTACCTCAAGTGCTTTGTTCAAGTGATGACACTTGTAGAGCAGATCCTAATGCAGAGATGCATCTCCAGCTGCCCTGCGCACTGTTCTGAGATTCTGGTCAAAAGCTGCTTTGAAGGCTTCAATGAGGATTTTACAACTAATGTAATAAACCAAGAGGAAAATATGTCACAAGGTGACGGCAGTCAAGGCGGCTTGTTGTAGGACGGATCTGTCAAATTGCACATCCGACTTTTATGCAGATGGATTGGACACAGTTGCATAAAAAATAATTGTCCTTGGAACATATTCCTAGTCTCTCAGTGATGTATATATCCAGTTGTAATTGAAGCTTACCATAATAAATAAGCAATACAGTCTGGATAGCTGTGTGTAAGAATCTGTTATGGGGAAATAAGATTCAAGGCACACAATCCTTATTCCTTTTACTTACGAACACATGCACACAAGAACACAAGTTCACATATGTATACACTCACGCAATTCTTATATGTACTAAAAAGGAATCTCTCCAGACATGTTGCTTTGACAAGCAGTTCTTTGTCATGCCACATGTGTACTTTATCAGACATGTCATGTGCAACACTGCATTCTTCCTTCAGAGGCATACATGATGTGTAACCCTGGCCACAACCATAATACGTGTTCTGATACTGGAAACCAGTGCATGGACTGTATGCTCAAACACTTTTTTATATACAATGCATAGACAGTCTAATACATCAGAAACCAAGAACAGAGAATTGCATCAGAGTACATGGTGTGCAATAGCAAAGCTGAAGACAGTATAGGTGTGTCAGATTAAACTCGGAGAACAATTTAGATAGCCTGAAACAGTGTATGCATCAAGATATAAAAAAAATCTACACAGGGAATAAAAAACAAAAGCACACCAAGAAAGACCATAAAAGATGGACATGACTCACCTTTCTTCTACTAAAACCACACAATGTTAAAGTTATTTTAAAGCAGGATTTCACCCACTCGCAAATGTGATGTCACACAGAATTACATAAAGAGTGAGAAGGCTAGGAAACCTAGCACAGAGTTTATATGATTCTCACATTTGATATGGTGAGTACCTGAATGAATCCTTGCATAATGCTCTAAGAGCAGACTATATTTAGGGCTGTGAACTCATCAGAACTCATCAAAGACTTGCACGTATCAAATGGTCTGCTGATATGAAGGCACATTATCACAGGAATGTCCCAATTTGTCTATGATTCTTTCTATTACTTTTTAAAAAATAATAGAACACACTGAATTCTGGGTTTTTGTGCTGCATAGCAGTGTATGTGGGGATGTTCTGAGTCATTAGTGGCATGCCGTCCTGTAGAGTGGGTGTAAAGGGGAGTAAACAAGCTGTGTAGTGGCAGAAAGAGTCCCTCAAATTCAATTAACTAGGGCGAAAAAACATAGTTTCAACAGGAACTGCTTAGAAAACATTTAGCTTTAAACAACTGTGTTGCTGTGGGCATGATGGCTCTTCCTGAGAGGCAGGTCTGACTGTGGAAGAGTACATGGCAGGAAAGGTCCTGTGTTACAACAGACTACAAGTCTTTTGAGTTTATTGACAAGATCGACAGGCAAATCCGCAGCACAACACATACTCAGTGGTGTGAATCCAAGCCTCTTTGCTTTCACCACTGCTTTGTACTCATTGATTGATTGTAGATTTCCACTGTCAAAGAACTGGGGGCACTTCGTTTTCAATCTCATATTGGTTTTAGTTAACAGATGATTGATCTGGTTTAAAATAGTTTCTTAGTCCATGAAAGGCAAAATGTAAAACTGAATATGATTTAATGGTGAAAGGGAAACATGGCAGTTGTTATAAATGCATGTTCCTGACAGTCCAAACTATGAGTAAACAGGCACAGGGAACACAGTACTTAATAATATGGTAAACCTAAACAGATAAAAGTCACATAACACATCCTCCTTTGTATACATACCGATATTTTAAAAACTTTCCTTGTTATATTAATCTATCACATCATATTGATTCTTCTCTTAAAGATTAAGCAGTTATGCTCAGAACATGTTAGACACAGAAAATGACATACACAGTTGATCTGACACATGGGGACAAAAGCCAATGCCAAATTGGTACACTTCCCTGCAGATAGAGCCACTGGCTCAGGAGATGATAACAGAGAGTAAGGAACACTCACAGAAACACTGCAGTGGAACACTCACAGAAACACTGCAGTGGAACACTCACAGAAACACTGCAGTGGAACACTCACAGAAACACTGCAGTGGAACACTCACAGAAACACTGCAGTGGAACACTCACAGAAACACTGCAGTGCTGACCTTCATTTCCCAGAGGCAGATCAACTTTATTCCACGATTTCCTTATAGTGTTGGTAATATTTGTCAGCACTGTATGAAGAAATAATGGTGTTTGGTTATTTTGTTTAGAAGAATTCAAGAAAGGTGCACAGAAGGACACCTCAGAAACAGGGGTGGGGAGACTGCACAAAGTAATAGAAACACCACATGAAAAATGACTTTTCTTTTAAAGTAAATTGCAATTCCAAAGGCAGTTACAACAGTGAAAAATAAGAGGGTTCACAATCAACACTTTGGTTTTATTCTTTTGAAGCAACATGAGGGAACAAATACAGATTGAAGAGGAAGTATTTGGTGCTTGAAATGGTCAGTCAAAAAGGAATACAAAATTATTTAAGATTAAAAAACACAACAAAAACAGGGCAAAAACATAAATCACTAAAGGAAAAGCCCATAACTGACATATTACAATATAAAAGGATTTGTCAGATATAATGCAAAAGTGCAGGACAAAGTGATATAAAAACCATATGCTAGACCCCTGTTTATGGGGTGTATTACTTGTTTTCTTTTGCTTATGTAAATGAGTTTTTTACTAAACTGAGAATAATTAATTAAATGTCTATGGCATAGACTAAAATCAGTTTATTGGATCTTTAAAATAAATGAAATATGCCACTGAATCTGCCTCAGAAATCATGACTGCATTTGCAGAATGTGAACAAACTGAAAAAGCAAAGAGAATCTCACCAGCAGGGCCACATACATCAGCAGGATAAGTGGGGTAAGCAGGATAAGCAGGATAGACAGGAGAGACAGGATAGACGGGATAGACAGGAGAGACAGGATAGGCAGGATAGACAGAATAAGCAGGATAGGCAGGATAGACAGAATAAGCAAGATAGACAGGATAAGCAGGATAGACAGGATAAGCAGGATAGACTGGATAGGCAGGATAGACAGAATAAGCAGGATAGACAGCATGGACATTGGCCACATAAGAGCCTCAGCACGTGACTGGTGCACTTTTAAGGAAAGGGCAACGATGCTGTGTGCTTCCTGTAGCTGTATTCATGGTAGGACTGCCATTCATATCCCAGGTCAGCCTACAAGGAGCCCAGACTGTAAGGACCACAAAACCTACACCACACTGAGCAGCTAAAAAAGCCCCCCCCCCCCCCTTCCAGGGCCAGATGTGTCTTATTCCTTGATGATTGTTGCTGTATGTTTTCTGTGGTAGTGGATTCCTGCTCCCACAGAAGGACATCTGATGGTTGTTCTACACATTTTTTACAGATTCTCATCACTATGGTGTGAACATTGTTTTCTCATTATGAATCGATATTTCCACATGATCATACACCCCCATACAAACTGCCAAGAAAATTCAAAAGTGGTTTTATGAACACCATGAGAAAGAGACTTTGGTCTCCCTTGTCACCAAACCAAAATGTCATTTACAGGAAGGTGCATATTTCCAAATACTTTTGCCCATGAAGTATTGTCTAATATACCACCACACAGAATCGGTATAACACTCTTCAAAGGGCTGAATATATTTCATAACAAAATCAGACATGTGTTCATTAGAGCATTTCCATAGAATAATCACCAAAACATGTAGTTCTTAATGTCTGTTCTTAAAGCTAAAAAGCAAAGCAAAGTAACCTCCTCACTGATTTGACTAAATGACTTGTTAAGGAACATCAAATGGTCTTGTTTGTGTGGTTTATGACAGCCTGACGTTGTGCTCTCAACAAGGACGAAAGTACATCAGACAGCTAAAAACAATGTCAGAGGGCATCTTGAGGATGCATTTTGCCTGCACTTTGGTCCATTTTTATAGTTAATAGCAGGTCACTGAGCCTTCCCTGCATCAGCACCATCAGACCGGACAGCGCCGCTGCATGTGAATGTATGACTGCGCAGTGAGAAGCAGCACAGCTGTGGGCTGATAATGAGGCACAGCTGTGCAGAATTACAACTGATGGCGAGCGGAATAAAGCAACCACTCATACATGGTGAATGAGCGAGAGGCAAAGAAGCACTCGGGTGTCTTATCTGACACGCCCATATTCACGGACCTCCTGGCCTGTAGCAGAAGCTAGGGCCCCTGGACGTGAGGAGTTCAGCTGTATTCAGCAGAAGGAGACGCTCAGAGCCACACGGTGCTCTGCAAGGGCCAAATCCTCTTCCTCATTTTCCATTGCAGTTTAACTATTGCCTGCTCACGAGAATCAATGCACTTGATTAGGGATTTGGTTAAGAACGCTGGGCAGCAGGTGTGGAGCTCCGGGACCTTCACGCTGTTGTCTCTGGGATCCGGGAGGATGAGCGTGTTGTGAGCAGCGATCTCCATTGCTGCCGTGTGGGTCGTGGAGCCGGACCCGTCCTTCTGATGCTCCGCCTGCCGATCGAATGAGTGTTTGCTGTACAAAACACGAGTACTGAGAGGGACGCTGCTATAACTTTAGCTCAACAGTGACAAAAACAGTGACAATGCTGCTACCTCTCTCTCTCTCTCTCTCTCTCTCTCTCTATCTCTGTGTGATGTAATGCTATATAAGACGTCACTCCATGAAGAAGATTCCAGTGAGTAACTGCAGTGTACTAGATGTTGTTAAAGATGTAGAGGTAATAAAAAGTTCAGCGTAGTACACAAGGCATTCAAAGAAACGGGACATTTCAAACACAGGTCCTCCCTCAGCTCTCAAAGTGCTTGCACAGCTGATGAAGGACCTCTGTTTGAAATGTCCTGTTTCTTTGGAAACCTCGTGTATTACACAATCTTTTTTCCAATTATATATTCATTTGTGAGTGTGTTTTCTGTCCAGTTAAGGATGACCTCATGTCTCTTCCTCTTCATGTCTTCTCTGTCCATGTCAGCATACTCTCCACCTGCTGAAAAACTGACTGTCAGGACGAGCCAGCACCACCACTCAAATTAGACAGCAATCAAATCAACACAAACACAACACAGCACTAGTTCTGCCTCTGACACACCGAGTGGCCACGCTTGGTCCCGAGTGGCAAACGTCAAGAGGATGTAATGATGTAATCTGCTTCCAAAGGGCATGTCATCAGGGGGAAGGCAAGGGTAGATTATTTATGTAGCACATTTCATATGCAATTCAAGGTACTAGTCAAGAAAAACACATTCACATGCAGCTGAAAGAGTTCAGGTTAGCAATTCAGCATCACAGCACATTGTGAGAATGGAAGACCAAACATGTTTTTGGCTGCTCATTATTGGTGTCATTTTTATTCAGCACCTTCAAGACTTTTAAGAGAGTGTGTATTCTTTTAGGTTGTGGTGAGTCCGTCTTTATATGTAATATATGTCATTACATAATAAAAAAAATACATTTGTTTCCTAATGAAAATAAAATACAAGAGGATTAAATATTGATCCAAAATTCCACCCAGATGTAGCGTGTCCCTCGGGCTTCAGTGGAACCAGAAGGTAGGAGGAACAAGGTCATCTGCAGGAGGAAGGAGGGATGAGGTCATCTGGACAAGGTAGGAAGAACATCCTCTAGTGGAGGTTGAAGGGACAGGTTCCTCTGGTGAACATAGGAGGAACGAGGTCTTCTGGAGGAGGTGGGAGAGACGGGTTCCTCTGGAGGATGTTGTCAAGCCTCTTGTTTTACAGGTTTGCACTTTGGGCCCAGCCGCAGTGTCTATTTTACAAGAGCCTGAACAAGCCAGAGGCAATTACCAGCCTGTGTCTCTGCAGTGTCCTCAGGAGAGATTACTTGGTTGGAGGCAAGGTCTATGCACCAGAGGATGCTATTCCTGGGAAACGCAGGGCTTTACCACCTGCTGAGGAGGCCGCCTGTGTAATCAGAGTCCACTGCTGGAAAGCTGTGATATGCGAAACATGTTCAGAGGAGTCGCAAGAACTCATATGTGTTAACTGCAGTCTCAGTTGCCTTAGATTAAGGTTAATAGATGCTGCAAGAAGGTTTTTTAGTTGGTGTGGATTTTTAGCCATGGAATGTAAACAACTGAATTTCAATTCAGTACTACAATTTCAAATAGAAAGAGCGGGTGAGGTATATAAGCAGAGAAAAAAGAGAGTGAGAATGAACAAAAGAGAAACAGGGAATGAGAAAGAAAAAGGGAAAGAGAAGAAGAGTAGCGGAGAACGCAATCCTTTGTGATTCGCTGCTGCTGGCTCTGACACTGTGTGACATAATCATCATGGTTGATCATGGCTTCGGGTGTCCAGCCATCCACCTGGACATCTGCACTCATGGACAGGTGACCTCCAACCCTGATCTAATACAACCTGTCTAGCAAATCAGAGCCTTCTGGAGCACCTAGAACTTATAGCCAGTCCGCTACATGACCACTGAAAATAGTCCCTACAGTAGAATAAATCTCATTTAAATGATTGCTGGTCAGATGTATGCATAATTTAACAGAAGGATGTGTGGCTCAATGAACAGCAACTCAAGATATTAGCACAGACCAGCAAACACCAATCAGTCTTTTCACAGCAACACAATGTGGACTCACAAAGGTCATTGCACTGAAGGTGTGATAGTGCGTGCTGCTTTCTCTGAAAAGAGATCACATTAATACATACTGTAGGTAGATCTCTGATAACATTAATACATAATGTAGGTAGATCTCTGATCACATTAATACATACTTTAGGTAGATCTCTGATCACGTTAATACATACTGTAGATCTTGTCCTCTCTGATTTAAAACACACGGTTACGTGTTCAATCACTGTGGTTTCTTAATCAACTGATGTCAAGTGCATAAATTGCTGATATCTCATAAAGACAGGTTCTTTTGTCTGGATGAAAAAGTCAAATGATGCTGACACTTATATGCTTAACTTAATGAGACACTGTCAGGAGGCAGGAGATGCACAATTACAAAGTAGCAGACACAATGCTACAACTGCAGAGAACAGTTTATAGGGCTTTAACCATAATTTTTGGCCTGTTACAGAAATATAATTGCTCTGCAAGAATAAGTTCATCTCTGTATAACAATCCAGCTGAAAGAGAGACAAGCTTTCATGAGGGGCCCTTCCCCATCGTACATGTTACTCATAGCCATTGTACTGTAAATCGGACGGCTCTTATTAAACTTTACTGCAGTCTCCAAGTCTTTCATAAGATATAAAAAAGTTCATTGAGCATCCCTGAGATATACCGAATTATTATTATTATAGTCTCTAATACAAGAATAAAAGTTTATTACAAAGAAAATACAGTCTGACTACTGAACCCTTGACAAATACAATCTTTTCCCCCATGTCTTCACTGAGGACTCATTGTAGTTTTGCATGTCAAGTGACTTATTCCCATGAAATTCATCCGATACCCATATGGTTTTCAATTAGTTTTGCTAGTTGAATTGATTGTAATTTAAAATGAATTCCTTTTATTAACACACCATGTTAAATCTATTATCTGCATTATCATTCCTTATATATCACAATAATGAGGTAATATGATAGTATATTAGTCGGTATATGGCATATGAATGCTTCTGTGATTCTATAAATTATTGTAATATTTTCAGGATGAATAAAGCTCTGAATACCACACCAGGCCATTTACTGATGGACATAGTGTAAGTGGAAAAGGTGATATGTATAAATAAACGCTGAATCATTCTGGATTCCTTATTGAAATTTTCAAGCTTATTCTGCTCTGGCGTCGATCTATAATTCATAAAACAATGGATAAATTCATAACTTTAATGATATTTCATTTCACTTTTTAGACCAGGTCTGGAAACTGATAACTTGTGTGATATTTTATTTCTCTTTCTGCCAGGACTAGAAAGTGACAGTTGAAAAGCTTTTGTGGTTAACGATATATGCCAGAGTGTTGTAGATCTGATGTAGAATCAAAATGGCATGACCTTTATCTCTGGTGTGGAGTTACAAACCCCTTTAGAGGTTCATGCTTTATTAAAGTAATTTAGACCATATTAAGGGAACATACCGAGGCCAAAACAGAACATTACAAACCTGCTGTCTAAAGTCTAGTTGACCAGCAACGTGCAAATTTATTAAGCATGTGTCACGTTGAGGACCCCGGCCCCTCCCTTTTGGGCGTGTGTCTACGTCGTCTACGTCTACTCGTCTGCGTCTGTGGATCTCCGTGGGTGTGGTTGTGTCTTGTGAATATCCGTCTCACCTGTGGCTCGTCTCGTAATCATGCGGGGTTTATGTGGTTTGTCTATTTAATGTGTGCTCGCGCAGTGTCCTGTGCTCGTAGTTGTCTGAAGTCTAAACGTTGCCGTGTCTGTTAAGTGTTTTACATGCGCTATATGCACTATCTCTGTGATAATAAAAGTGACGTCTGTCGCAGCCAAGGATCCCGTGTCTCGTCCTTTGCCGCTCCACCGCGCGTCACAGAACGACGAGCCGTTTTGAGACACCATGCCCGGCTATGCCACCCGACCAAAGAAAGGCAAGCGCCCCAGTAAGCGGCATCAACGTTCAACGTGCCTCTTCCTCCCTCCCGCACCGCGAAGCTACGCCGACGTTGGAGCAGCTGGGACGGGACCCGTTGTGTGCCGACCTGCTGAGGTCGGCTCGGGAGACCTCCAGCCCCGAGTGGGCTGTGGTGTTCCGCCAGGAAGCGGTGCGGGGCTGGCTAGACCGACACCCCTCTCCTTCCCGCGACCTCTCGCCTCTGAGGGTGGGTCCCTGTGTTATCGGTGCCACCGCGTTCACCCCAGAGAGCGAGTTCGGGGAGGAGGATGAAGAGGAGGACGACTACCCTCCGTCGGTGTGCTCCGCGCCCACCGTAGACTACGGTGGGGAGGAGGAGGAGCAGGAGGACAACGACAGCTACCCACCTTCCGTGTGTTCCACGTCCCCCGTAGGCTACGGTGGGGAGGATGAGGAGGAAGAGGCCTCCTACACAGAGGAAGAGGAAGGGAGTCCGCCCCCCTCGGAAAGATCCAGCAGGACTGTTAAAGGGATGTGGAGTTCAGAGAGGAGTCCACCCTCCGATCGCTCCGGCGAAAGTGGGGTGGCAGCCCGGAGCAGTCCATGGAGTGGAGCCGGGAAGAAGATGAGGAGGAGATGGAGATAGACGGGGAACTCCCATGCGGCCCGCTCGGGGCGTCTGCCAGCCGTGCTGCACCAGGCAGGTCCGCCGGCCGCGCTGCACCAGGCAGGTCCGCCCGGCCACGCTGCACCAGGCAGGTCCACCCGGCCGCGCTGCACCAGGCAGGTACACCAGCCGTGCTGCACCACGCGCGTCCGCCAGCCACGCTGCACCCGGTGGAGGGTTCGCAGCGAGGGCAGGAGGAGGACCGCCCGCCGCAGCACCGGCAGCTCCTGATCTCTCTTCCCTGTTCGCCCTGCTTCTGGCGCGCAGCCTGGCGCCTGTTTCGTGTGTGTCTGTCCCGGTGTTTGTGAATCTTCCCGTATGTGTGCCTAATTCCTTTTTCCCTTTCGTGCCTCTATGTTTTACTGTACCAGTCTGTGTGTTTGTGTCTGTCCCGTTAAATGTGTCTAACGTCTTTTCCCCGGTCCTCCCAGGGAGGGTGTTCTAGGCGGTTCGTGGTGGACGCTTCGCTAAGGGTGGTCACCTCCCAGATGCAGGACTGAGAGCGTCGGATCCGCCCATCGACGTGGGTTCGGGGCACTCGGTCCTGTTGGCACCCCGGGACGGGTAGTGCCCTTGGTGGGGGCGTCTGTCACGTTGAGGACCCCGGCCCCTCCCTTTTGGGCATGTGTCTATGTCGTCTACGTCTACTCATCTGCGTCTGTGGATCTCCGTGGGTGTAGTTGTGTCTTGTGAATATCTGTCTCACCTGTGACTCGTCTCGTAGCTCATGTAGTTTGTCTATTTAATGTGCGCTCGCGCAGTGTCCTGTGCTCGTCGTTGTCTGAAGTCTACACGTTGCCGTGTCTGTTAAGTGTTTTACGTGCGCTATATGCGCTATCTCTGTGATAATAAAAGTGACGTCTGTCGCAGCCAAGGATCCCGTGTCTCGTCCTTCGCCGCTCCACCTTCGCTCATGAACAAAGTCATGTTTGCAGGGTTCATACACCCTCACAAGGTGGAATTAAAGCACTTGTACGGCACTTTCAAGGTCCATTTCAATATTTCTCAGCACGTTAAACTTAAGTTAAATATTTATACATATATTCAAAATGACTCAAAATAATTCGCTTTTAATCACATTATTTAATGGTGGTTTATTTTCAAAACGTCCAATCTTAACGTCTTCACGTTCTCTCATGTTTCGTCCTGGAATTACAACGTAATACAAGAGAACTGTTCAGTCAGACAGATATTTGTTGTGAAACGAAGTAGTTACAATTTCAAGCATTTTCATGTACTTTAGCCTAAATTCCAGCACTTTTCAAACCTGAAACACAAAGCAACATTAAAATTCGTCAGGTAAATCTTCCCCTGTTTTTGAGGGGTGTTTCTTTATACTACCACATATCGTTTCGGAGAACACTGCACCGCTTCCGCCGTTCGCGGAGGTTCGCGCGCTATGGTCACTCGCAGAGGTGGGTAGGAACGCGTTACACTTACTCTTTTTGGACAAAAATGTACTTGTAAGAGTAGTTTTAATATGAACGACTTCTACTTTTACTTGAGTAAATATGTGGTGAGAAAAACGTGACTTTTACTCCGTTACAATCGGATTTGCGCCGCGCGCTACCGTTACTTTCGTTTTGTAAATAATTCATCTTTTCAGTGAGAAGACTGGCCAACGTCTCGTCATCTGAGTATGAGTGACCAATCAAATGAATCAAATGAAGCCGGTCAATCACGTGATCACATACGCAAACTTTCTCCACCGTAGCAAGAAAGTGACAGAAAAACCTCCCGAGCATCCCTGACCTCATACAGCCAGTGTTTACATTACAAACGTGTAAAAGGACAGCTATATTATGCGCTGCAAGGTTGCCAAGTTTTCAAGATCACTTTTAGTGAGATTTAAACCGGGGTGGGGGTTTGGGTGGTGAACATAAATTGTTGACGGTGGGGGGGGGGCGTGAGAAATCGGATGTGTGGGCTAAAACATACTTGCTGTTAACTACGCGTACGCGTACGCATCATGGCTGCTTCGCGTATCCTGCGTCGGTTTGGCGCGTAGGTCTTGCACGTCCTCCAAAAGTTAACGCGACGCGTACGCGAGGTGCAATACACACAAAACCGCTAGGGGCAGTGTAGCCGCTAACCAGCATCAAAATGCACACAACGATATCCAGGCCCGTTGACAGTCTTGCTGGGGCCCAGGACAAGAAAGTTTCATGTGCCCCCTCCGCCCGCTTACGTCATTTGAATTTCCTCTGTAGCAGACAATCCTTGTGTTAGGTCATATATAGTATATAATATAGCCACACATCAAAGCTGTTTCTGACAGCTGACTGGTTTATACTTGACGCGACGCGAGGGTCCGCGCGGCGAAAATGACGTAATCGCAGTGGCACCGCCCGTGCGTGAGGGCCTCACGCGCTGTCGATTCGCGAGGTCGTGCACCTCTCGAATTTTGTAACTTCGCGCGCGCCTCGCTTCAGCGCAATGAACAAAGTCATGTTTGCCGGTTCCATACACCTTTACAAGGTGGAATTAAAGCACTTGTACGTCACTTTAAAGGTCAATTTCAATATTTCCCAGAACGTTAAACCTAATTAAGTTAAATATTTATACATATACTCGAAATAATTCGCTTTTAAAATCACATTATTTAATGGCTGTTCATTTTCAAAACGCCCAAACGTCTTCACGTTCTCTCATGTTTCGTCCTGGAATTACAAGAGGCTCGTATAACGTAATACAGGAGATTTAGTTTTAAAATACAAGTACTTTAGCTTACTTTAGCACTTTTCAAACCTGGAACACAATGCAACATTAAAATTCGTCAGATAAATATTTTTCCTTTCTTTTCTGCGCTACAGATTTCTGTTTACTTTAACTATCCGCCACTGTATTTCCCGCTGTTGGGCGGGTACCAGCCGGCTACGATCGGTGCTGGATCAAACCATTTTTCAGTGGGAGGCGGGGGTGTATGCACTTAATGGAAAATATGCAGATAGGTCAAAAAAAACATATATTTTTAGCCATTGAGCTTATTTTAAGTACATAATTTTATATTATTGAAAAATTTCAAGATTATTTAAAATTATAGACTTGAAATAAAAAATAAATTGCTGGGCTCTTTGATGGGCCCCCCTGGCCCTGGGGCCCGGGACAACAGACCCGGTTGTCCCCCCCTGTCGACGGGGCTGACGATATCCAACGACACAAACTCGCCATTCTCACCACGTCTTTGATTTAACGGCCTTACATACCACCTACGAAGGGATCGCTGTCGTCATTTTTTCTGCCGTGACCGTAAAATTACCCAAAGGCTAATGTCCTCGAGTGTTGCCATGTTTGCATCGTTAAAATACCGAAGCCCTTTCTACGTTCTGCCCTCTAGTGGACACCTCCAGTTTCACGCGTTGCACATAGGCTAGTATGTTCTCAGTAACGTTCACAACGCAGCCGGTTGTGTACGCGAACGCATGGGCAAACAGCAAGTATGTTTCCACCTTAAATAAGCGTGTGAAGACGGTCAAATGCGTGTGAGAGTTTGCAACCTTGGCGTTGCCAATTGTGTCTGCAAACGTCTGGACATTTCAGCCTACAAGAACTCGACATCAAATATGAGGAAACACGATGCGATAAGTTTGCTGTATGTATAATTTTGAGTAATGCTATATCTCTGAGACATAACGTTTGTATGATGTAATTATTAAATGTAACGCAGTGCAATACTAAAAACCAGTTCTCACACTGATTGTACACACTAACAATATATGATGATTAAGTCTGCTACAAATTGTTTCAGTTGGTGTCAAGTTGTAGCTACACGTATTGGCTGACAGTCTCATCAGTTAGTGCCTTTGTGGAACACATTAAAGTTACACAAGTCTAATAATTAGGAACAAACAACAATACATATTATTTATAATAAATAATTTATATATATAATATTTATTTATAATAAATAATTTTTGTTATCATTAAAAGTCATCGTTTCCCGTAATTCAATTTCCCATGATGTAATTTACTGACACGAGACAGTACTCATGCATTTACTCACTACTTGAGTAGCTTTTAATCAAAGCACTTTTTTACTTTTACTCAAGTACATTTTTGGGATGCATACTTTTACTTTTACTTGAGTAACATTTGGTTCAAGTAACTGTACTTTTACTTGAGTAAAATTGTTGAATACTCTACCCACCTCTGGTCACTCGAATTTGTGCATTGCATGGCTACCGATTTCCGTTTATTTGGAATGGTTCTCCTGGGCATTTCTATGGAATGGTTCTAGTGTTTAATTGCTGCTTCCCTGAAGCACATGGCTGTCAGACCTTTTCTGCAGGGCCATTGAAATCTGTAGCTAGCCTTTGTAACATGGCTGGAATATGTGTGAAAAAGCAGCAATAAACCTCCTTTCTGTGGCATCACTGTGACTGTGATAAACTGGCCAGGACTGTCCTAAAATAGGTGAGGATTTTCACTCAGCCAATTAACATTCAGTGTAGTATTTATGTAAAAGGATGCTTTTGAGGATATAAAGGCCAGTGCACGTGCAGACATATGTCCACCTACCCCACCTTGTAGGTGTTCCAGGAGGGAGGTGGAGTGTAATGGGTGTAATTACAGGAGACATATTTTCATTTCCTTTCATTCCCTCTGAGCATGATTCATAAGTGGCTGTGAAATTTGAATAATGTAGGCACTCACAAACCAGATCTGCCTTTACAGTACACGATACACATTTTAGCTTTGAACTACCACTCAAAGGCCAAAAACATGGTCATGGTGATATACGTGAGATGTTTCTGGAGAAGTTAAATTTATTAAATGTATTAGTCTTATGAATTGTAACTTAATTACAATTAGCTTTTTAATGGATGCTCCTGAAATGGACAAAATGTTACTGCATTATATCACTCACTGTATCAATCTGTCTGTCTGTCTCTCTCTGTCTCTCTCTCTCTCTCTCTGTGTCTCTCTCTCCACCTTCACAGTGTATTTAATGAAAAAAGCAATGACTAAAAGTGTAACAATTTCGAACAATGAAATCATTGTATCCCTTTAACTGCACCTCACATTAAATGTGTCAAAGCCAGCATCAGACAGCATCAGACTGCATCAGACTGCATCATAAGGTGAGCATATGCAGGAGGTGCTCACTGCGCCCACGGATACATCACCAAATACATCACCAAATCAGGATGTCATGTATATTGTAATTAATCTGTCTAAAGCCCAGAGGCTGCTGCCTAAACCCATTCAGGAATCAAGCAGCTGCATCCATATGGGGAGCTAACGGAGAGGGTCCCGCTACAGGGTCCTGCTACAGGGTCCCGCTACAAGCTCCCGCTACAGGGTCCTGCTAGAGGGTCCCGCTACAGGGTCCTGCTACAGAATCCCACTAGAGGGTCCCGCTTGTGGGTCCTGCTACAGGGTCCCACTAGAGGGTCTATCTACAGGTTCCTGCTACAGGGTTCCAAGTCTCACTGGTAGCTTTAACATCCTTGGCTTTGTGAGGGATCTTACTGATCTATTTTCAAAAATATTAATGAATAAAATGAATATTAATGGCTATTTTATTTCCAGTGCTATAAAGCAGCAATTTGTGTATGTGGTCTGCATAAAATTCCATTTGCCTCCCCACTTGGTATAATTAATGGTTTCTGTATTTCTTTTTTTATTCTGGGTCTATCACTTTAGCAAATGTATAAGCTGTAACCAGTTTATATTGAGAGCTGTTTGTCTGGGTTCACTTTGAATGCAAAGAGGAAAATTACCAAAGAGGGTAAATATTCTCTCAAATAATAGCATTTAGTTTAAATGCAATTTTTATGCATGAGTGTCATGACTGGAGTATGAGTTCATCTAAAATATTCTGTATCAAGCTTGAGGTAAGTATTCTTGTAAACATGCACACACATGCACACAAATGCGCACACACACACACACACACACACACACACACACACACACACACACACACACACACACACACACACACACACACACACACACACCACAATGTTTGGGCTATTTTTAGAAGGTTGGTGGATAGGTAGACCCCTAGGATATTGGTATATGGGTTTGGACTGTGAAGTTCCCCCTAAGTGCTTTATGATTTGGACACACTGCTGCATATTAGACGTAGTGCCTTATCTCCCAGGAACATGTAGTGACACGTCCCCCATTTTAATGTCCCCACCTCTTGTTCTGCTTGTCTTTCCTACTGCACACGGATACACAGAATATTCAGCAATAAATAAATTAATGTGAGGCATTTCCACATGACACTGAATAGTTTTGAAGTCAAATCTTGTCAAACAATGTCTTTGATGTGGAAAAGGACACCGGTGAAAGTGTCTCTAGTCTCGGTTCCAGCTATCATGAGTCCTGCTGGGAAGACTGTCACTGAGTAGAAAGGGCTCTGATTGGCTGTTCTAAAGGTCAGTGGAATGGGGGCGGGACATGGGCCTGTGGTGAAAGTAGAGGAGATAAGGCCACAGGAAAATAGAGTGACGCCCCACTATCTCTTACCTTCTGTAATTCTGTGTTCACATACACCCCCCTCCCCCCCCCCCACACACACACACAGTGGAAGACTAACATCTTGCAAACACCAATTTGATGGTAATTTTAGAGTGCAAATAACAAAGCAGGTATAATAGTTAATATAGAATAGCATAGATTAATAAATATATTACAAGATCATGCAAGAATATAAGAATTCAATCAACTTCTTTTTAAGTTATTTAAACATGTTCCATAAAAATATAAACACACAATCTCACCACAACATTTAACTGTAAGTTCGGTTGGTCTTTGTGTTCATAGTATGACTGAAATTGAGATGGAATTGAGGGCTATGGAAAAATATTGTGGCACACATTTAAGATAAATAATACCTAAATGTAACGTGCATTTTATGTTTACGTTTTCTCAGTTCATGTGACAGTGAATGGGGAGGTTAAGCTCACATTCTTTGAAGGGGCAAAGACAAGCAGTATAAGGTCAAAGGTCAAATCAAACCTCCTGTGGCACAGTCAACACTATCATCACCTGCAGTCTCTCGGGCGCCCACAGCAACCAGGGCCTGTCTCCATGGCAATGCCAGCAGCAGTGCGCAGCGTCCTTGAAGTGAAGATGGAGGAGAGATATGAACACAAATTGTTCCTTGAGAAGCCTGCTGCCCAAGCCTAGTTCTGACCTCCCAACTCCCTCTGGTCAGCGCGACACAAACACTCGCTCTAGGGAGAGAACGTGAGAGCAGGACAAAAAAGGAGAAAGAGAGAGATGGAGAGATGGAGAGTTCAAAGGGGACGTGTCTCTGTAGCCTGCTGAATGCAGGAAGCCATGGCTAACTGTATTACTCTCAAGGTTTTTCGGTTTTTCAACACTGTCCAGAACAGTGTGTGTGTGTGTGTGTGTGTGTGTGTGTGTGTGTGTGTGTGTGTGTGTGTGTGTGTGCGTGTGTGTGTGGAGGTTCTGTCTCATTTCATACGCTTGTCTTGTGTGACAGCGTATCACCCCACACCCTGTGCTTTTGTGGGCTTCCACACGTCTAGGCTAGGAAGCACCACCATGACGTCGTGTCCCTCCATATGGCTTGTGCACTTGTGTTCATAACTGTACTTCAGGCTTTAATGCAGATGAGATTTATTTTCCACGGTGTGACATAAAGTACTCCTTCTAATTTGGCTTATTTGCTAACGAGCACTAAAAAGCAGCTCAAATCAGCAAACATCACATGTTAATTAGTGGAAAGGATCATGGAGAACATGACGTACGTGAACTTGTATGTGTTCATGTTAAAGACCTGATTAAAAACGGCTCAGTGTAGGCAGGTGCTTCAGAAATGCACTGCACTCGTTTTAGCTCCTGAAGTTGTGCTGTGTTGCCCCTCACCAGAACGATGAAGGGACGCTCACACAGAGAGCGTCTGACTGCTCCAGCGCTGACTCGTGTGCTCCGTGTCATTCAGAGAAAGATGGTTGCATTGTTTACACACAGAGGGACCAGACACAACTCACTGCTGTTTGGCTCAAAGACCTTTGCTTGCTCGCTCAGCTTTTGATGTCTGGTGAAAAGCCTTTTAACCAGCATGTCAGACTAGGTGGATAGAGATCAGTAATTCTGCGACATCATCCCTAACAGATCATCCGTAGCAGATTATTTAGCACTTCACAATCAAGCCCATCATGGTATTTTTGTTTTGATGTTCTAAATTGAAATCACAAGTTTTTCAGTATATCTCATTCCACATTTCTTAACCCCAATGCCCAAAATACCCACACACATACACGTTTTCAGTGGTTGTGACTAGGTATTACATGTGTTTGACAGAAATTGCACACTGACACAGCCCACAACGGTTGCTGAGAGACAGCTAGAGCACTAGAATAAATAAATAAATCATTTAAAGAGCTAATAGAGACCTTGAACACATCATGCTCCTTGCCACCAGCTGAAGGAATTCACTCTCAGATTTTGCTTTCTTTTCTCTCTCTTTCTGTGCCCCCCTCTCTCCCTCCCCCTGGGGGCGGTGTGGGGGATGGCACAGACCTTTGCAAGTGTGTTTCATTCCAAAACACACCCACCCAGCCAGGGAGTGCACCACCAGTTAAGGTGGATGTAGGATCAGCCATCTTTGAGCATTGCAATTGTTCTAAAATATGAAAACATTTTGGAAGGGAAGAATCTTTGTGTGTTAAATATTTACATTCTATGTATTTGCCAACTTACCTTTATGGATCTAGATAAACAAGAAATAAACAATATGAATTATAGTCAGTAATTCTTCACTTCAGTGCCTCGCTGTGTGTTTCGTGCGTAAGAGTTTGAACATGTTGCATGGAGAAAGTGTTGTGTGTGCTGTCTGAATCACTGGAGTCGAAACAGTGATGCTGCTTTGGCCAGGTGCTGGACACTGACAGTAGTCACGCGGGCCAGCAGGACCAGGCCGCGTGCCCAGACCCGGCTGATTCACTGCAGTTCTGGGCCTGGCTCTGTGGTGCTGGGCCTGGATCTACAATTCTGGGTCTGGTTCTGGGGTTCTGGGCCTGCATCTGTGGCTCTGGGCCTGGACCTGCAGCTCTGGGTCTAGAGAAATGGTTCTGGGCCTGGATTTGTGCTGGCTCTGTGATTGCGGGCCTGGATTTGTGGCTCTGGGCTACTGTGGCCCTAGGCCTGTGCGTCAAACCACTGGCACACAGCCTCTGCACGAGAGAAAGATAACTTCATGCACGCTCAGTTGAGCAAATATGCCACGAAAGCTTGATTTAGGACCAGATCCTTCAGGCTAGCATGCCTACTCATTAGGATGTGTGAGCTTGTGTGGGTGTGTGGGGGTCCAAGTTATTGTCACTTTAATTTAAACTTTAAGCAGCATGGTGCAGTTCTGACATAAAAAAAATGATCTCAGTATAAAAACTGTAATAAGACTCACTTTGAAGTACCACCTGAAGAGAGGAACAGTCTTTTAAAACACTGCCATGGACCGGAAAAAATATATATATTTCACAAGTGGGACATCACTGAGAGTCTTGTTGTTTCTACTCGACTAGAACTCCATATCAGAGTCTGGACATCACAGTGATAGGGAGAAAAGATGAGCAAACTTTGATGTCTTCGTTTGGAGGGACACATGCCGTCTTTGCTTGTCGGTCCAGCCGTCCAGAAGCATGTGGTTTATACCATATAAGGGTTAAACACTCAGCTCTTGCCAAGACAAGTGTTTATATTCCCCAAATTAAATGCGGCACCCAGGCACACTCAGTTCGTGCCACCTCCGAATAAACGAACACCCCGCCTCTCCCTGCCGCCGGGATGGAAAATAAATCTGTTTGCCTGTCATTTAAAATATTCCTCTCCAAACTCCCTATGCTAATCTCTCTCTCTCTCTCTCTCTCTCTCTCTCTCTCTCTCTCTCTCTCTCTCTCTCTCTCTCTCTCTCTCTCTCTCTCTCTCTCTCTCTCTCTCTCTCTCTCTCTCTCTCTCTCTCTACAGGGCAGAGTGGTGAGCTGGGGCCAACCTGCTGCACAACGGCTCTGTGTTTTTGAAGATACGGGTGGAGCCAGCGTGGACCGTCGGCTCGTGTCTGAGCTGCTCTCGGCCCTTCGAGCTTCGCAGGAGGACGAGGGGCCGACGCCACTCGCCCGGAGATCCTTCATCCCACAACACACTGCGCTTCCTACAAAGTGAGGGGTGGAGGAGACCTTCTCTAAATTTATTAGGCATTGTGCAAAATCCTTCCCTGCGTGAGCGGCAGAGATCTGAAGCATACAGGGCGAGGAGTCCACGTGCCGACCCCTGCACACCCTGTGCACACATTACAATTTAAAACGGAGCGAGGGGTCTGTATCTTAGCCCACCCAATCTCCATTCAAAAATCCCTCCAGCTTCGAAGGAGGGACATTTCATCCGCCACAACTCTAGAGTTTAATTGCTACCATTAATACCATTCCACAAGACAAAAAGTTCGTTGAGATATGTCTTAATTAGAGCACCGTGTCTTTTGTGAAGCGGGAAGCTTCAGACACATAGTCAGCCCAGACTGGAGGTTGAAGCTAATGCTCATCCTACAGGTTTGCACACTGCAATACTTGTGCAACCACTGTGTTCACCGAATGGCCCTTACGCCATTCACTTATACGCTTATTCCACCCTTAAGTGGAATGCACAATGACATTCAACTGCTAATTAGGTTTATGAAACAGAAGCATGTCAAGCTGGTGTCCCCACCAAAGACATTTTCTGTGACATCATCCTGGAGACATTTCATTCCCTGAAATGCACCTGCATCTTAATGGCCAATGTGTCATGAGTTGTTGTCTTTGGACTCCTGATCCTGAATAAATGTGAGTTGTCTTTCGATCCCTGATCCTGTATAAATGCAGTGGCGGACTTAGCAATCTGGGGGCTCAAGGTGAATTTAGCTAGGGGGCCCATCAACATTAATATGCGAGAAATAAGTTAGCTAGTCAGGGGGCCCCTACAGTGGGCTGCAGTGGGAGGGGCCCAAGGCAGTTGCCTAGCCACGCCTCTATGCAAAGACCACCTCTGTATAAATGTGTGTGGTTATCTTTGTACTCTTGACCTGTATAAACATGAAGACAAGTGTTGAGTTGTCTCTTGACCCCTGACCCACAGATATGCAGACAAGCTCTGGAAGTGATGTGCTTCGCTACAGTAAGTCATGGCACCGAAAGCCAGTGAGGCAACACCAAGCCCGTGGTCATAACAAATTATCAACAGAAGTTTCGCTACATTGCCTATCCACAGTACATTTCCTTAGAGATAATCTCCAGATTTGTATTCTAAAGCAATTGTTTATTCATGACATGATTAATACTTTTTGGCTTCGCTGAGCCCAATGTTGTTTTGAGATGGCGCCTTTCTTGGCTCATCTGAGGTATATCACCTAAATCTGGTACTTCAGCGGGGAATCTTCACTTTACTCCTATGGAAGCAAATTTCCTTTACTTCAACTGAGTGTAATCAACACTGACAGTTTTACTGCATCATACTATACGACCTCAGGGAGCTTTATTACAGCCAAAGCAAGAGTTTCATCCCAAGATAAAAAAAGGAGTTTAATAATGTACAACAGGTAAGGGGAAATCACACAGATCAGGCAAACAGAATCGCCAGGAGAGACTGTAAAATAATTATGATTGCTGACCGCCATAATGAGAATGAACGCTTTTAAATGGAGTTATTAACCCTTGCTGAGCTTAAACTGAACACTGGAGTCGTTATGCCGCCCTCGATTCTCGCTGCTGTCTGAATGCAGGCGGTGTGTAACGGAAAGGTTACCGGGAGATCACGGCGGATCGATGTCCCCGCCGGTCCATTCCTGTCAAGACTTTGTCGGGGTGGCGTTTGGAAGTAGGTAGACACAGTCATGTGTTTACGTTTGTGCATTAGCGTGCTCGGTGTGAAAGGACTCGGTAGTGTAGGTCAACATTCTCCAGCAGTGAAGTCACCCCTGTGGATACCACACACTACTTCTCAATCACACAGACAGCTGAAACAGTGATGGTTATTCCAAATACCCTCTAGATATTTCAGGTGTGCGTAACTAAAACTGTGTACCCACACTCCCTTTATGCCATTAAGCCAAAACCTTTGTTTGAAATTTCTTTTGAGCCACAAAGAAATGACTTTCATTTCATATGACACAGATAATAACTCAGTCAGAAAAATGAAGATGTGACGTATCCACTACGAACATACTCTTTGTATTTTAATTATCGGTCTATCTAACCTTCAGACCTGTCACTCTCCTCTGAAGTGTTGTCCAAGGTTACTTGTCTCCTTTCATTTCATGTGATTTCATTATGTTTTTCCCATTCAAACGGGGCTTTGATCAGATGTCCCCTAGACCACATCTAACACAACACATTACAGGCATTGGATAATTCATTCTTAATTGCTGACATCTACATCTAATATCTCTGTAAAATGCTGTTTTGCGATCAAGAGACAAGATGGAAAATCATCTAATGTGTTATATATTTAACCCGATAAAGAAGCATGTGGGTATAGGCATAGGATATAGAGCTTCAAATGCATTAGATGGTGTGTGAGCGTGAATGTGTGTGAGTGAGTGAATGTGTGTGAGTGAGTGAATGTGTGTGAGTGAATGTGTGTGAGTGAATGTGTGTGAGTGTGAATGTGTATGAGTGTGAATGTGTGTAAGTAGGAATGTGTATTTGAGTTAGTGTGAATGTGTATTTAAGTGAGTACATGAGTGTGTCAGAGGGTCTTTCTTTTTCATTATATGTCAGCATTAAGTAAAATTGCATATGTAAAATTGTTGTCTGTCTTCCCATAGATTCCATAGAGATATTCCTTTATTGTTTATGAATGTCTCTTTATGAACATGAATGCTAGCAACCTGTTATCACACCTTAGTCATGCACAGAGGAACAGTGAAGAGAAAAGCACACATGGCTGGCTTTGTACTTCTAGACTTGAGATCACTAAAGACTTGAAGTAAAGTTCTTGGTGGCCATGTGAGATAAGACTGTGTGTACACTGCTTGAGATCCAATTGTTTGAATGTTTTGATCTGTATTTATTTGTGTGCCTTTTGATATGCATGCATGATCAACACACGCACATGCACGCGTGCGCACACACACACACACACACACACACACACACACACACACACACACACACACACACACACACACACACACACACACACACACAAACACAAATGCACTTGCCTGTAACACAAAGGGAAAACAGAGCTGTGTACCCAGGTAGATCTGGCACTGGGTTGCTTCTCCCTGCTCAGTGCTTTTCATTCATATGTAGACATATGTAGACGGCGGCTGCATACCAAACACACACTACAAAGAGCTGTCAGCACTTCTAGGAAGACTTCACCTGGAACCCTGCAAAGACTTCACGTAGAACCCTAGGAAGACTTCACCTGGAACCCTACAAAGACTTCACCTGGAACCCTACGAAGACTTCACCTAGAACCCTATGAAGACTTCACCTGGAACCCTACAAAGACTGCGTGTGAAGTCCAGCCAAACAGAGATGAAAGTCTGACTCCCTCTGCTTGGCTCCAGCTTCTCACATGGCTGTATAGGGTACATGGAACCAAGTAGGTGGAAAAAGAGAGAAAGAGAGAAAGTGTGAAAGAGAGTGTGAGAAAAAGTGTGTGTGTGTGTGTGTGTGTGTGTGTGTGTGTGTGTGTGTGTGTGTGTGCGAATGTGAATGTGAATGTTTTAGTGACTTTAATGAGAAAGATTCAAATCATGAAGTAAAGCATGTACTGAAAAGCACTGACCAAAGAGAAGATACAGTCTGTTCAACAATGTAGATATCTGACTTAACACTTGTGCGTAGGAACCATTGAACACAACACATCCACATCTAAATCCCAAGATTTAGACCAGTCGGACTCCCCTCATTGAGGACCAACTTAACCAACAATGAGATAATGGAATTGCATTTGTGTAAGGGAGAAATATCACAGATTGTGACGAATCAAAGTACCTTTCAATCTCATCCCTTATGAGACATGGACAAAGACTTGCAGATTATTTAGAGCTCGAGATCCTTTACAGGAGCTTAAAGGAGAAAAAAGACTGATGACTGATATATCACAAAAAGAGGTTGATAGAATGGTTACAGTGCTCATGTGACTCCAGCTCTTTTAGAATGAACTCAAGTGGGTGTTGTTTCAGCATTGTAGGTTTTCCACACTCCGAGAGTTAATTTAACATTCTACGTTACTACAGACAAGTGGTATATTGATTTATCAATCATTGTATCTGAGTCAAAGGGTTATTTGATTTTTTTGTGGCAGCCTGTGTTGGTTGTTGACAGCGGTAGTCCATTTTGCTACCAACTAACAATCGGAGGTTTCTGTGAAACTATGTTTAATGTTTTTCTATCTCAAGGTCAATTGTATTGCAAGGAGTTCATTCAAGGGCTGGAGAAAAAATAACAAAACAAGATAAATGTAAAAACAGCAGCACATTTGCAGGTGCAAGCTAGGATCAAAGACATTAGGACACAGCTGCACGGAGGTGCACTGGACTCAGAGTGGAGAGGAAACCTGCTTAATTCAGTGCTGAACATCAGTGCATATGCCAACTGTGAAGTCCACCACCTGCCCAGAAACAAAAACAGCACACTGCAGCCAAATCCACAACTCACAAATCTGATCTACGCTCTACAGAGAGGGAGAGAGAGAGAGAGGGAGAGAGAGAGAGAGGGAGAGAAAGGGAGAGAGAGAGAGAGGGAGAGAGAGAGAGAGAGAGAGAGAGAGAGAGAGAGAGAGAAGGGGGATGAGGACATTAGCCAACCACTGATGAGTCAGTGTATCAGGACTGTATTGTATTGCTCTTTTTTGATGAATATATGTTTCAGAGGTGCCATGGTAACATGGCTAGCTAGGCTTTTTGCAAGTGAGATCATTACAGAGATCACTGTAGGGCAGCAGTGCTATAAGAGCTCATCTCCAAACCATATTGCTTTTGCTCAACTCAGCAATTACACTCAGTGTAATTAAACCTAGCTAATTGAAAATGGGGAGAAAGTTTGATCCCTTGCTGCTCTCTAAAATAATAGAGAAAATAATTTAAAAGAACTGTAATACTTTACAGAACCTACAGTGCACATGTAATGTAGGATGCTGTTTAGGATGATTTGACCATACAGGTGCAAAGATGTTCTGACGTTACCTCAAACACACCCAAGCACACAAACATGTACAAACGCGACGGCAAAAGCGATGGCATTCAGAGCTCAAAAGGTGGGTGTTGGCTACAGTTGATCTGTCTTTTCACTGTAACTACACTGACAGGCACACTAGCTCAGTGCAAAATGTCGTTTAATTAGTTAGCTATTGTTTTAAAACCTAACAGCCAAAGTCAAAAATATAGTGCTAAGATTCACAGAAGGAATCTGCAATCTTCATAGCAACATGTAGCTGTATGTTCAAGGTGGTTATGCATCGTGTCTGAAGACTCATGCCGTCTCTAAAGCAAGTTGAGTGGCATTTGGGTGAACTTTGGGGTAGCAGAAGCTACGTGCTAATGAATGTCATGCCGAACATGCTGAGCCAATGGCATTTGACTTCTCTTTACCTCTCTAGTCCCTCCATGGTTGGTGTATTTCATTGATATACTGGAGATAATTATTTGTACAGCTGGTAGGATGTGACGTTCCTGTAGGAGGTCAGGATGTGATTGATCCGGCAGGGGATACAGGACGTGATGTCCCCGTTGGGGGTCAGGATGTGATGGTCCTGTAGAGGAGCGGGATGTGATGTCCCTGTTGGGGGTCAGTTTGTCATGATCCTGCATTTCCATGAGTGCCAACAGATGGTGGCTATTCTGTCTCTGGAGGATACAGATGGAGACATCTGGGAACGTATGCCTTAAGGACTTTACGCATTTCTGAAATAAAACTGACCATTTAGCTGTGTTTCTGTAGCCTGCAGATTCTTTATTTGAAAAGAATAATACAGGTTTATTTTCATTTATTAACACTAGAGCTCCTAGAGAAGCGAAAAATTTCACAGGGCTTGGTAGGGTCCATGTAGCCCACTCCCCTGCTGTGAAGGGATTAACGCCCATTGTCTTGGTAATGCGGTGGAAGCGGCTCAGGTTTAGTAAGGGTTAATACATGTTACAAAAAAAAAAAAAAAAAAGCTGCGATGTTCTGAATGTAAATGTAGTCAGCTTATATCAGCAGCCTGATTCCCATTGGTTAACCTGCTTTTGATCACTCCTGTTATTTTATATGTGTAAGGAATGCCACCTGATCTCCACCTAACCAGCCTCACCTGACGCTCATCACCACACCCCCTGTATCTCTACTTAAACGCCCACATTCCACTTCCTAGTCGCGAAGTATTGCCGACTCATGCCGCGTACCAAGCCTTTCTATTACCTGTCTGCTTTCCTGTGTTCCGACCCTCGCTTACGTCCCCGACCTTGTCTCCTGCCTAGTCCCTCTGTACCTCCTGACTTCTGCTCCCCCGGTATGACCCTGGACCGTCCTGACCACGCCAAGACAACGCAGTTGTTACTAGTCCTAGTGCTCGTGATACACCTGCCTGTTTCTGTACCAGCGTCTCATTTCAATAAAAGCGGTGTTCTTCCGCATTTGGATCCCTCTCTGCCTGTTCAATACGTTACAATATGCTAATACATATAGCTTTGATACATTTTGATATGTTCCTTGTTGCTTTAGCTGTTTTTATATTATTTAACGAGTTTATAATGAATAAATCTGGTTAATTGCATGTTTTCTCTTGCATACCCTTACTTCTTCCCAACATTATCATATTCTGGAATCAGATAAATTAGCTTTCTTGCACATTGTGTTAATATCTCCTTGTGTGTTAACATCTCCCTGTGTGTTAATATCTTCCTGTGTATTAATATTTCCCCTTGTGTTAACATCTCCGTGTGTTAACATCTCGCTGTGTGTTAACATCTCCCCGTGTATTAACATCTCGCTGTGTGTTAACATCTGCCTGTATGTTAATCCCATGTTCATGATGTCAGTACAGACATGTGACAGAATCTGAAAGGTTACAGATGACAGACTAGTTTTTGACACATATGTAACATCTTGCAAACGTGATTGAGAGTAACACACTCAGAAACCACACACACACACACACACACACACACACACACACACACACACACACACACACACACACACACACACACAGCTATTAATTTGGCTAAAGGACCTCATTACACGCGTGGCTAGGTCATCGAGCTTCTCTCTTCTTATTGGTGAGGAATGAAGATGAAAGTAACAGTTTAGCACTTCACTAGCATTTCAGGACTTTGACACGGTGCCCTCCAAAAAAGTTACTTTTTGTTTTTTTTTCTCTCTGTCTCTAGTTAACACAGAAATCCAGTGCCAGAAATCACACTGGGCTTCATACCTCTTTCAGAATAGAACCACTCTATATTACCTCTTTTGATATATTTAGCATTAAAACATCACTGGAAACATAGGCAGTGAACTCAGTGATTGTGGCTCTCCTTAACTGCTTAGTTTTTGTATTATGTATTTATTGTAATTTGTTGATTTGCATGAATAAAATTCAGAAGTAAATATATGGGTTTTTTTCAAACCCCAGAGAGTCCAGGTCAGGACCTCAGAGTACAAAGTAGAGACAAACTGTCTGCTTTAATTAACTAGAGATCAACAATTCATCCCCTTTGGCCAGCCAGGGCTACTGTGTAATTACAGCACAACCTCCTTCCCATATTAATGCACAGCATGACTTAAGATTCCTTCAGAGTTCTCTTTAGCGCATTTGTCTTTGCTTGGGTTATGAGATGAAACACTACAACTATGTCACAATAAACATGAATAAAGAATTAAGCTATAGAGTACAGCACAGTCTGTGAGTAATTAGACAGCTGTGCCATTTGTTGTTTTGACTGTGTGCTCTGGCATCCCTGATTTGAAATGAAACACTTCAAAAATGTCATCTGGAATGTCACTGTGGAGATCTGCATTCATTAGGAGCCTGCAGGTCTTTAGAACTTGTATGGTATATTTCCATTTCTGGAAAGATATGATATTAAATAAATGCATGATGGTTTGTACTTCATTCTAAATCATTTGAGCCCTGTGGTATCACCAGATGCTGGATATATTCCCTGGTGAACCGTTGCCAGCTCATTGGAATATTGACATCTTCAACTTTTGCTTGGACATTTAACTCAGTCTAGTCTACAGGAAGTGCTCCACAGGGTTCAGGTTTGGTAACCAATTTGGCCACTCCAACATGGAGCTCCATAAAGGTTCTAGTTTAATATTGTTTCCTGCTGCTCCAAACACTGACCTTTCAGGCATTTGGTGGGCTCTGAGAAGATTGGATTATTATGCACATTTAGCTGTTCATCCTGCTGCTGTAGTCAGCAGTGACATCATCTGCAGACAAGTGAATCAGTTCTACCTACAGCCATAAATGGCAATAAACTAAACCCTAAATCCTGGAAAGTGTCCTTGATATGTTCAGCAGCTATCCTTCATAGCTGTAAATCTCTGTATTCCTTCCCATCTGATCTGGAAGCCGGTTTGCTACTGTTAACTTAAAAGACCTGTTCTTGCTTCTTGTATTGAACGGTTTTCTCCTGCATTTCCTAGTGTTCCTTTGAACTGGTACACTGACACTAAGCTGACCAAAACGTAATGGAGGATCCAAGTGTCAAATAGCTCATGGTCTCCAGAAGACCAGTGAGTAAATATTTAAAACCTCATTCCAATATGAATGCAAATACTAGAGTCAGAAAATGTCATTAACGTAGTGAACATGTAACCTCATTAACATGTGTAGTTAAAGTAGTGACCTTACATCAGTGTCTAATTACTTATGGATTTCACTGTATTCATGAAGAAATGTTTGAGAATAATGGTGTAATAAATAAAGATAAAAACAACATTTGTGTCTGAATATATCAAGCTCTGTCTATATTGTCTGTCCATTTATGGAACTTTACCTACTGCCAGGAAAGGAAGAGGTGCACACACACACACACACACACACACACACACACACACACACACACACACACACACACACACACACACACACACACACACACACACACAGTAAGGGAAACAGTACAAGAATTATGTCATCCACAATAACTAAATGCGACAATTCCAATCCTGACCACAGGTGACAGAAAGATCCACCGATATAGAATGTGGAACAGCTCTTTACCACCAAAAAACGGAACAATTTGACCCAATAAAATCACAGAGTAGTTTGGCCCAATGTCTGTAATTGCAGTGCAGCCTTACTGAGCTTTTTAAATGTGTATATAAAATG
Source organism: Brachyhypopomus gauderio (assembly GCF_052324685.1). Lineage (NCBI taxonomy): Eukaryota > Metazoa > Chordata > Actinopteri > Gymnotiformes > Hypopomidae > Brachyhypopomus > Brachyhypopomus gauderio. The sequence continues at coordinate 28,133,741 of NC_135212.1, forward strand.
AGCACCAGCATTAATCCTGTTTAATCAGTCTGGCAGTCGGCTGACTTCTGCTCTTGAGGTCAGACATGTGAGCGCTGCAGGAATATTTCACACTTGCTCTAACTCCAAGTGAACCAGGAAAGGATGTGAGCTTTCCTAAGCTATTTCCTAAGCTATTTCCTAAGCTATTTCCATACCATGATGTGGTCTTGCAACAAGGTCACTGAGGACTCACGAGGCACTTTGAATGTAAAGGCATGACATTTAGAGATAGTCAAACATAATTGGAACGCAGAAGGATGTTCTGAATTGTCTTCTTAGCGGGTGATGTGTTCTACGTGCATCTGTTTCAGCCCGCCTTTACTGACAAAGCAATTCAACTCTAATGATTCATGTCACAGCGCTACTGGACTGTACCTTTATGCTCCAATACACTGCACTCAGAGCACTCAGGATGGGCTAACTGGGATGTGTGCTGGATGCTGTGGTTCTGAAACAGTTAAATTTGCGAAACAAAGATGCTTAACTGGCTGAATGAACATGCCTTATTGATTATGCAGTTTGCACCTCTCTTGCTGGAACACAACAGTATAATGTCAAAATCATTACGTAACTTACATGCATAATGTCAAGATCATTACATATTTTACATGCATAACAAAGGTAATATCAGGTGCAAAAATGTATCTCAGAACAGCCATTATAACAGATGTAAGTGTGCTAAAACAGTATGGCTAAGCCATAAAGAACATGACTGTACTGGAGTTAGAAAAGCAGGCATTGGGCCTTGCTGTGGACAGAGGGACTATTTAGGAGTAAATTATGCATAAAAAACTGAACAGGTGGCAAAATGGATGGGAAGGAACAGCTGGAAGTGTCTGTGTTGCCTGTGCAGCTCTGTCCCGCGCTGCTCTGTCCCGCGCTGCTCTGTCCCGCGCTGCTCCCACTGCCAGCAGATGCTTCTTCAACTCAACATTTGTCTCTCAGCTTCGTCGGAGATGTCTGGGAGCCTGTGGTAAAAACACAGACGGCTCAATCAAACAGCACGGTGCTCACGCTGAATACAAGTGTTCTGGGAGTGGCCCGTCGACATGACACGGCAGCCGGTCTGTCCGATGACAGGCCGGTTCTACGGCTGTCAGTCAGGAAGATGACCCGACTCTGCCACGTCGCACACAGAACAACGCTGGATCGGAATGTTCGACAGGCACGGGGAGGCGATATCCTGCGTATGCTGACAGCATGACTGAGACATCAGGATCCACTCACTGGGCGCCAAGCGATTCGTACGATTCCCTTATCTGTGCTTGCGTCTCATTATGACCCATGCGGAGTGTCGCGGTGACAAGTGAGGGTTTAATTCACCCGTAGCAACGCAGGTGGATGTGGTGGTGTGAGTGTGTAGACAGGGCCTAGAAGAGGCTGTATTCAGGCTCTTTTCTCTAGTTGTGCTGAACTGTTAGACATCATGGTGTAGAGAGCTGGGCCTCCACCAGATGCCCCACACTGCACCCTGCACTCTCTATATAGTACAGTGCAATATGTGCAGTGTAATTTGCATCTCTCTATACTGGGATATTGCCCACATGAAAAATGCCACTCATTTATTGTGCATTTGTGTGATGTTGAAAAGGCAGAGGTTGACACTTTGGCCCTATTAGTAGTAAGCCATCACTCCAAGGGGAAGAACAGTAATGACCCCTTGAATCACTGTAGACCACAATTTGGCCACAGGGCACAGATATAGTGTGAAGCAGACACCAGAGCATCTCTGCTGCGTCTTCCGTCCCCTGGGTAATTCAGTCTGTCACTCACTGAGGGCAGCGAGCCTTTAATGCTTTTTAATGCATATTTTATGCACATACAAGGTAAGCCTGCAATCCTACCACTGTGTGGTATGCTGTAGTCTATCATGAGAGTACATGCTGACCAAAACCAGACGGGTCTGGAAGGTGGTGGTGCAGGGCACGGGGCCGGGGACGGGGCCGGGGCCGGGGACGGGGCCGGGGACGGGGCCGGGGCCGGGGCCGGGGCCGGGGCCGGGGACGGGGCCAGGGACGGGGATGGGGCAGGGGACGGGGACGGGGCCGGGGACGGGGCCGGGGACGGGGATGGGGCAGGGGACGGGGACGGGGCCGGGGACGGGGCCGGGGACGGGGCCAGGGACGGGGCCGGGGCCGGGGACGCACTGCATTAGGGGTTCTGGAGCTTGAAAACTGAGGCAACCTAGATATTTCTATGGATTTTGACAGGAATATGTTGTTGGTCATCTGTCAAACATTTCGGTTTTTCAATTTAAGAAAAGAAGTGAGATTGGATATGTCTCGCTGCTCTGCTAGGTTTTCAATATAGTGACAGCCAATGCAGCTCCAACAAATAAAGAAAGAAAGAAACAGAAGAAAGACATACACACACACTAGCAGTCGTGCACGTTGTACTTTTTAATTAAAACACACTGAAACATACCCCGTTTTAGTTTAGTGATGATAGTATGGGATAATAACTGGGCAGGATCTGACTTACGGATTTCTAAGAAGTGAAGGGATGTTTCTGTACATGGTGCATGAGAAGCAACTGAAGCTGTAAAAGACAATGTCTTCATGCTTAAATTGCATTAAAAACTTTGTGTGAGGTGTGCAGGGTGAGGTTTGCCATTGAGGACGTGGGTTAAGACCTGTGCAGAGAGAACATTACAGCCATCTGAAAAGTCTTTTGTCAGTACATTGATCAGCAGGTCAATATACGGACAGGAGAGATATACAGAGACCATAATGTTCACTCTGTGCTTCCTGAAACTAAAGGCGGGGATGGATAAGCTGTCGATAGCCAGTGCACGGCCTTCTGTTCATCAGATCTGTCTATTGAACAGGTCTTTGCAATCACCTTCGTTTGAAGGACACTGAGTCAGTAACCTTTGAAGATTTAACTCGTGCATCTGGCAAGACACATGTAATATATTTAGAAGCCACTATGAAACTACTCGGGGACTAAAGCTGTTAGAAAAGTACAATTCTGTGCTGCAGGCCACAGAGCAATGCAGCGATGCAGGAAATAAAGCATCCATAGACAAGGAGAGGCAGTCAAGAGAAACTGTGCAAAAGTACATTAATATAAGACCGACAACAGGGAGAAGAGATAAGCTATAAGTGATAGAGAGAGAGAGAGAGAGAGAGAGAGCTTTACTGTTTAAGAAAAAGGTCTAATATAGTTATATATATATTAACTATATAGTTATATATATATATATATATATATATATATATATATATATATATTTTGTGTGGTATCCATTGAGAAGGAGCTATGATGTGATATTTTTCATTGTGGTTTTTTTTAGCCCTGAATCACTGTACTAAATCTCACTGGACCTCTGTTGCACACACACATACACAAACAAATGGGCCTGTACAAACACGGGCCTGTACTGATGAAGGGCTAGCAGATGGCTAACACAAACTGGGCATGGCAACAGATGGGCTATGATGGTCTAAACATACAGCTACCAGGTCTATGAGGTGGGTGTTTCTAATAAAGTGGCTGTACTGTTTGCACACAGAGATGAATGCACTTGAGTTGCCATGTAGACACCCACACTTCATTATGCAATTATTCAGTAATATATATATATATATATATATATATATATATATATATATATATATATATATATAAATAATATGTGTAGACATTGTACTGTATTCTTATCATATAAAGGTGTGTGTATATAATTGTATGTTTGATTGTTCAGTGTAGATTCTGCGGTCCCCTACACACAATTCTCTTACACATATGTTCACAAGGAGCAAAGTTGACACAATATAAGACACAGCAGTACCAACAACAATGAGAGCAATTATGTTCACATGTAGGTGAGCGTGCGTGTGCGTGTGTGTATTGGGTTTGTGTGTGTGTGTGTGTGTGTGTGTGTGTGTGTGTGTGTGTGTGTGTGTGTGTGTGTGTGTGTGTGTGTGTGCCTGGTATGGAGGCCCAAGCAGGCGTGAGGACATGCCAAGGTTCCATCAGGACAGGCAGGCTGTGGTTATGCCCTGATTGCAGGTAATTCATATGCCAATCTCAGTGCCCACCCACAGAGGACTGAGAGGAAGACAGCACTCCGTCTTCACCAGCAGCATGACAAATGTGACAGGCTTTAATTAGAGCAGGTGCACATTAGCTTACAGTGGGACTGGACTGTTAGATCCAGGGATACACCCATATTAGACTGAGCCCAAGGATCCAGAAAAGATGGTTCTGGAGTCAGCTGGACAGGATACATTCAGACTGAGAGGTCTGCCAGCTTAGAGTCAGTAATGCTATAGTTTACTCAGACAAACATGTTATGATCTAATGAGCATAAGAAGGTTTAATAAAGTGGCCTACATTCAAATTTGTATTGTGCTTATTTTTTATTAATATTAATTATTCATATTTAATTAGTTTTGTGTTGCTACATTGGTCTGTACAAAAAAGTGCACATATTCATACGTGATCACAGTACACATAATACATACAAACGTCACGGTACACACTATAAATACAAAAGTCATGGTACAGCCTATATAAACAAAAGCAGGAGTTGCTGAATTTTCCTAAACTGAAAGTGGTAGTTAATAATCACATTTGATTATAATGGCTGTGACACACCTTCATAGATGCTTCAACCATGTTTCAGACTGATAGAATGCAGCTTTGGCAAAGTATAAGTCAGAAATTAATAAAGTGTGAATCACCACAAACAATGATAATGCTAAGTAAAAAAAGAAAAAAATCAAATAATCAAAGCACAAAAACAATAACAACCACTAAATATTCCAGATCTTGTTGATATATGTATGTTGCAAAAACATAAATATAAAATCTAATATACAATTTAAAGACACCATATTGGAATATATTTCCAGTTTAAAACATTATCTTAATGCATGGGAATTATAATATTTAGCAGAACACAGCTGGCAGTTGGCTCTGAATAAAACTTCAAAACCTGTATGGAAGGTGATCGGGTTTTAGTTCCTTTGCTTTCAATGATATGTCAGGATGTGCTGCTCATAACACACACAGGCCAAACGCAAACAAACAAACAGAGAGAGAGAGGGAGAGAGGATAAAAAGTAGAGGAAGAAAGGGAAGATGTGAGAGAGGGAGAGAGGAGGGAAAAAGGAAGAAGAGAGAGAGAGAGAGAGAGAGAGAGAGAGAGAGAGAGAGAGAGAGAATGGGGAAAAGGAAGAGAAAGAGAGAATGGGAAAGAGAGAGAGAGAGAGAGAGAGAGCAGGTACAGGGGGCATAAATTAGTGATTAGAGGTGTATTCAACTAAGGATTTTCATAGTCGAATCTGATTCGTCAGATTTTCCCTTTAGTCGACTAATAGTCGAATCGGGTTTTAAAAAAAATTTTATGAGCACCTTCAACGGGATCCCGTTCTCATTCAGGACTTTTTTCCACTTCAAAGTAAAAACCTAAAACACTCAGATTGTCACGGTACGGCGGCCCTCTACTGGTCGCCCCCGTCTACAGCAGCAGCTTGTCCTGTGGGTGTGGTGTTGTGTTCGTCCCTCAGGTGGGCGGAGCCCGCAATCCGTCTCACCTGAGGGTTGTATGTTCGTCTATATATGTCTTGTCTTTGTACCAGTTGACCGCTGGTTATTATATCCTTAATTCGGATCAGTTCACGGGTTTTGGTTTGCGCACTTTACATATTAAACCATCCTATTTCCCTGAGACTTGGCGTGATCGCTTCCATTTATTTTCGCTCACCCTGCCCGTCACACAGATAAATAAATAAACATGGTCGGTTGGCTTTATTCAGCTTTTATTTATTTACTTATTTATTTTTTAATGAAACGTTAGAGAACATTAACAAAAAAAGTCACCGTCAGCGCATATCAAACGTCAGACAGGCACTGTGCAAAATGTCAAAAATATTTTTAATAAAATATGCCTGCCTGAAAATATTTTTTTAAATTGCCACACAACAGCAAAAAAATTATAAGGAAAGGTTCAAGTAACAGGGTTTAAAAGCAAACAACAACAAAAAATGTTTATAGACGAGACGACCGAAACGACAAACGGCTGAACTGTTTTTTTGCCTTACGCGTTTTAAATGGTATGCCATGTTGGTTGTTGTCGTGCAAAATGAAAGACGTTGATGACATAACTTGCACTTTACTTAATCTTTATCTTTTTCAAAATAGCCATTATAATCTCGGCAGATGCTGACTATCCTGTAGCGTGTTCACCTCCGCTCATTTGGATTGTGCAACTGCAGGGTGTGATTTATTAATGTGTGGTAAGGAAGATGCCTATTGTTAATGCGCACCCATCATTTAAAAATATTTATTATTTTAATTATTTATTATTATTTGACCAAAGGCTATATACAGTGGGGAAAATAAGTATTTAATCAGTCACCAATTGTGCAAGTTCTCCCACTTTAAAAGATGAGAGAGGCCGGTAATTGACATCATAGGTAGACTTCAACTATGACAGACAAAATGTGAAAAAAAAATTGAGAAAATCATTTTGTCTGACTTTTAAAGAATTTATTTGCAAATAATGGTGGAAAATAAGTATTTGGTCAATAACAAAAGTTCATCTCAATACTTTGTTGTATATCCTCTGTTGGCAATGACAGAGGTCAAACGTTTTCTGTAAGTCTTCACAAGGTTGGCACACACTGTTGCTGGTATGTTGGCCCATTCCTCCATGCAGATCTCCTCTAGAGCAGTGATGTTTTGGGGCTGTCGGCGGGCAACACGGACTTTTAACTCCCTCCAAAGGTTTTCGATGGGGTTGAGATCGGGAGACTGGCTAGGCCACTCCAGGACTTTGAAATGTTTCTTACGAAGCCACTCCTTTGTTGCCCTGGCAGTGTGCTTGGGATCATTGTCATGCTGAAAGACCCAGCCACGTTTCATCTTCATTGCCCTTGCTGATAGAAGGAGGTTTGCACCCAAAATCTCACAATACATGGCCCCATTCATTCTTTAATGTACACGGACCAGTCGTCCTGGTCCCTTTGCAGAGAAACAGCCCCAAAGCATGATGTTGCCACCCCCATGCTTCACAGTTGGTATGGTGTTCTTTGGATGCAACTCAGCATTCACTGTCCTCCAAACACAACGAGTTGTGTTTTTACCTAATAGTTCTACTTTGGTTTCATCTGACCATATGACATTCTCCCAATACTCTTCTGGAACATCCAAATGCTCTCTAGCAAACTTCAGATGTGCCTGGATATGGACTGGCTTAAGCAGGGGGACACGTCTGGCACTGCAAGAGTCCCTGGCGTCGTAGTGTGTTGCTGATGGTAGCCTTTGTAACGTTGGTCCCAGCTTTCTGCAGGTCATTCACTAGATCCCCCCTTGTGGTTCTGGGATTTTTCCTCACCGTTCTTGTGATCATTTTGACCCCACGGGCTGAGATCTTGCGTGGAGCCCCAGATCGAGGGAGATTAGTAGTGGTCTTGTAGGTCTTCCATTTTCTGATTATTGCTCCCACAGTAGATTTCTTCACACCAAGCTGCTTGCCTATTGCAGATTCAGTCTTCCCAGCCTGGTGCAGGTCTACAGTTCGGTTTCTGGTGTCCTCCGACAGCTCTTTCGTCTTCACCATTTCGTCTTCACTCTTTCGTCTTCAAATGGAGTTTGAAGTGTGACTGTTTGAGGTTGTGGGCAGGTGTTTTTTATACTGTTAACGACTTCAAACAGGTGCCATTAATACAGGTAATGAGTGGGGGAAAGAGGAGCCTCTTAAAAAAGAAGTTACAGGTCTGTGACAGCCAGAAATCTTGCTTGTTTGTAGGTGACCAAATACTTATTTTCCACCATTATTTGCAAATAAATTCTTTAAAAGTCAGACAAAATGATTTTCTCAATTTTTTTTTTCACATTTTGTCTCTCATAGTTGAGGTCTACCTATGATGTCAATTACAGGCCTCTCTCATCTTTTTAAGTGGGAGAACTTGCACAATTGGTGACTGACTAAATACTTATTTTCCCCACTGTATAATGAAAACAAAGACATTTCATGTAACAACTAATTCTTAGCAGCATCCTTGGTCACCCCCATGCAGTTAGAATGGTACATTCGATTATGACGTTCAGTCGACTAGGGGGTATAGTCGGGTATAGTTGACTATAGTCCAATCAGCGACTATTGCAGGTCACCCCTATTAGTGATTGTAGAGTCTCTGCACCCTGTTACTGGAGTACTGAAGTTTTATGATACACAGTAAAGCCTAAAAACTTCCTATACAGAATCTGAGTGTAAATTCCCTAAACAGTAATTGCCGAAAGAAGAAGAAGACAGAATCTGAGTGTGAGACCACGAACATCTGGGAAGTTCTACAGCATAACACAATGACTGGGCATCTCTCACCACCTGTGTCTGCGGGATTAGCACACTCTCTAACCACATCGTATTCCTGTTCTTATATGAGGGAGGTGAGGGAGGGAGAGAGGAAGGGAGAGAGGGAGGAAGAGAGAGAGGGAGAGAAGGAGAGAGAAACAGAAGCTGAGAGAGATTTTAATGCTTTTTTGGTAGATTCATCTCATTAGGAGTTTTCTAGTGATTTGCATTGATCAATTATGGTCATACGTTTATTAGCTCGGTTATTAAGAGATATTCAGAAATCCGTATATTTAGAAGATGAACAGAATATCAACATATTGCAGTGTGTGTCTCTCTTCTACTTTACCACGGTAATAAATGCAACTGAGTGCTCATAGGGCTTTTAATGAGGACCGTTGAGTGGGAGTTGGGGTGGGGGAGTAGGGACAGAGAGTCAGAGTGAGCAGTCTGTGAATGTCAAACCTGATTCCTGCCAACGCAACCTAACCACGTGCTGCCAAAGCGCTCGTACTCTCAGACGCCAGCGTATGGATTATAAATCCTGATAATCACATGCACTCTTGCATCTCTAAAACAAGTCACAACATGTAGGGACACTGGGGGACCGAGTGTCAAGCGCAGAGAGACACGGAGATGCCACGAAGCTCGCAGAGACGCAGACCCAGACAGGTTTCGGAGATGGCTGTTCTTTTCCCGCCTTCCTGCGTCTTAACTCACCAGATGAGGCCACCGGTTGCATCAGCCTGACTTACCCAAAGTGCAGCACAGAGCGCAACAGACAGGAGAGAAGTATTGCGCAGAAGTATCTGAGAGGTGCTAAGAAGCTCATGGAGATTACTGGGTGACAAACTCCTGGGTGAGTGCACAGTGCGCCTGATGGACCAGCGCATAACGTGGCCTTGCGTTAGGACCAGTTCACCTCTATGAGCTGGGCCCTTTCTCTTCTGCTGTCATGGGCGTGGAAACCTATGTGGCCAACATGTTTTAAGATAAACTACACTGATTTTATGGGCCAAAAAGCAGCAGATCTATTTATTTGACTGCAGAGGTACTACAGTCTGGGTCTGGAGAATTGATACTGATAGATGGACAGAATCTGCACCAAGCAGCATGACATGACATCAACACAATCCATTATATTCAAAGTCAGAACAATTTGCACATAGGAATTCATATGAAAAGTTACACATAGTCAAGGGGCAGAGTTGGCCATTGTGTTCTTATATTTTCTTACTACAATAGCCAAATTGTATTAGGTCAAACAATTAGGTATAGACATTATATACACAGTCATGCATTCTTGTAAATAGCATATACAAATATGGGCTTAAGTTTGTATTTATATTATGAAGGTGGATACTTCTCATATTGATCACAGATATGAGAAACCAGCTGACCAAACTGGGGTTCAAACCACAGGTTTAAAGAGGTGTTTGCTGGACAGAAACAATCCAATACTGTTTGTGCAGTACTGAACATGAGACAGATAGTCAAGAGGGAATAAGAATGGTTTCGAATGAAAGTGCTCAAGGCAGTGTGAATGGTTCCACTCATTTAATACATTATACAATTTGTGAAGTCTACAGGATTTCTCCCAGATTTCATTGTGAAAGACATTTTATTAGCGTTTTTGAAACCTCAAGGGATGATTTCAATACATAAGAAAAGTAGGAGCCTTCTCTATTTCACACATCTTTAAAGAAGAAGAGAGAAATGTTCAGTGTGAAGGTGCCAGTGGGACAGGAGAAGGTCAGCAAGGAGAGCAGTCGGGAAAAAGGAAAGTGATCTGTAGTAAAAACGATTCCCGTGGTGGAGAGAGAAACGGAAGCTCGTGGATCTGCTTGACTTGACTGTCTTTTGAGCTTATTCAGCAAGAGTTGATCATCTCATCCAACTCTCAATAATGTCATCACACTCTTTCCATACGCTTCATATCAATTTAACCTTCCAAATCCAGGTTTGTTAGAAAGTAATATGGCGGTTTTAGGACTTTATTTAAGTAAATAATCCAAGATCAGAAGGAAGGGCATGTGTGACAAACCTAAAACCTCTAAGATCTAATCAATCCTCTAAAGATCTAATCAACTCTTCAGAAGGCTCTTTCTAATCATAGTGCTGCAAATACCGACGTCACCTGAAGGTCTGTGACTTTTATTGTGTAAATGGTTCTGTGCTGAATACACTGACATCCTAATGTTCTCCCGTCTTCATCTACTGAATTTGCTCGGAATTTCATTTGGAATTTGTTTTGAAGGGACGTCTGACAAATGATTAAGTTCCATGCAAACATTGTGTCTGATCAACACATATATTTCTGTCCATGGGTGCATATGTCCCAGTTTCCCTGGATCATCCCTCAGTCTGATGCTTCTACTCCTGCTCTTGTTTCTAGTCATGCGCTCTCATGATGCACTCGTCAACACATTAGCTACTAATGAGCAGAATGATAATGTCTATCAATTTGTTCATTTGTTAAAACGGGTCTCCTTGATTAAGCTTCACAAAACATCTTCTAGTGGTATCAGATTTTAATGATGGCTCATAATGCAAGGTTCTTAGTATCAGGTGCAGGCTGAGTGCTCTAGGGAATGTGGTCCATACGAGTCCATGTGGTCCATGGTCGAGTGTCTCTGATGTAGTTCAGACTGGACACGGTAAAACTGATAGACTTAAGACCACTACAATATTATATCAAAGGGACTGACTGACTTGAGTGAGACATGATCAATAGTGGAGTCAGAGGAGAAATTCACATGCCTCCAATCAGTGGATCAGACTTCCCGCCGTAACTAGGCAACAGTATATCAAAGCCTTAGAATGGGGAAACGCGAGCAGCGACGTCACGTTTGGCTGCACAGGACGGAGGGGTTTGTTTGTGCTTTAGAAATGTCGTTAGATGACCTCAGATCTGTTCCTCTCCGTCTCTCTGTTCCTCTGATGTTGAGACTGTCAAAATGACAGATTGGTGTGTAGATAAGTGGGAGGGCAACAGGGACCAGGAAGTGCTGCTGTTTTACAAGTTAGCAGTTATTTGATGAACACAGGAGCAATCATGGGGGAGCAGAACAATATCATCACACTGTCTCCACCCGTCACACTGGTGCAGCCGGGCTGTAGTCTCCACCCGTCACACTGGTGCAGCCGGGCTGTAGTCTCCACCCGTCACACTGGTGCAGCCGGGCTGTAGTCTCCACCCGTCACACTGGTGCAGCCGGGCTGTAGTCTCCACCCGTCACACTGGTGCAGCCGGGCTGTAGTCTCCACCCGTCACACTGGTGCAGCCGGGCTGTAGTCTCCACCCGTCACACTGGTGCAGCCGGGCTGTAGTCTCCACCCGTCACACTGGTGCAGCCGGGCTGTAGTCTCCACCCGTCACACTGGTGCAGCCGGGCTGTAGTCTCCACCCGTCACACTGGTGCAGCCGGGCTGTAGTCTCCACACGTCACACTGGTGCAGCCGGGCTGTAGTCTCCACCCGTCACACTGGTGCAGCCGGGCTGTAGTCTCCACCCGTCACACTGGTGCAGCCGGGCTGTAGTCTCCACACGTGTATGAGAGAGTGGAGAAATTATTATTCATTTGGGGATTTTAATCATTATAACTATTGTAACTATTACAGCTGTTTTTGTTGTTATATATGTAACAAGAGCGAGAGGTTTATGAACAAGAGTGGAAGTAAGAATAATTTACATGATTGAACACAGCCATAACAACAATAATCAATAATGTAATTAATAAAAAGCTACTAACTAATATAGCAATAATAATACACACACACACACACACACATATATATATATATATATATATATATATATATATATATATATATATATATATATATGTGTGTGTGTGTGTGTGTGTGTGTGTGTGTGTGTGTGTGTGTGTGTATTGTTATTATTGCTATATTAGTCAGTTGCTTTTTATACACACATGTATTGTGTCTTAGTAATATACACATGTATTGTGTCTTAGTAAACTTCATAAAAATGGCATATTTATATTACATTATGCAATACTGTGTTAGGCATACCACAGAGAAACCAATATGAAAACTTCAGTAAACAGAAAGACGTAATGTAAATATTAAATGTGCAGTCACCATAAACAAACTCTACTTAGAATGCAACATCAAACAATAAACAGTTTGTTTAATGACCACCATGCAGAGAAACTTGTAACATTTCCAAACAAATAATGAAAGATTTAATGGAAGGCTGGAAATGCAGCTCCAACTCCAACAGAGGCTTTACTGCTCACTGCATCCATCACAAATGTGCTACTCCAGATATGGGAGGCAGAGTTAGGGTTAAAGGGTCAGGATGGATGAGTTGGCCTGGTAACAGGCTACATTTAAACCTCACTACATTACCAGCCATCCTGTTCGACTTCTTGTTCAGATTGGATTTGTCTATCCTGATGACTCACATTTATAATTCTGTGACATGTACCCGTGACATGTATGTGAGCGTGACGTGAATGCATCTGTCTGAAACGGCGTGTGCACATTGATACACTGTTTGCACCTGCATCACCAACACCAAAACGTATCGTATTTGTGCTGTGACTCACTGTGTTAAACCTGGTATAATGGATACAATGGTAGCTCAAGTATCTACGTCACATTGTGCTCTGGAGGACAGCAAAGTTCATCAGCTATACATGATAAGGTCAAGAAGCCAAAAAAATGCCAGATGACTAGATTTTAGTTTTCACAGCAACTGTTGCCACAGCTACTGTTGCCACAGTTACTGTTGCCACAGCTGTTGCTTCCCTTAATTTCCTTACTGCATGTATACAGACAAAAAGTTGCATTAATTCCAATCTGACCACTTAAAGTCGCCATGAAGTGCATAAGACAATGATCTACAGTATAAAAGAACATTAGGCAATTATCTACAATGTCACAGAACAGCTCTGGACACCTCATTTTGATCCCCCCGTCTCGTGATCACTGGGGGATTGTGTAGTTCGTCTATTTAATGTGCGTTCGCGCGTTCGCGTATCGTCTTTGTCCTACACGTTACGTTGTGTTAGATGTTCTACATGCGCTGTCTGCACCTCACGATAAATAAAACGAAAAATAAAAAAATAAAATACAAAGTTTTGTATCTTTGTTCTTTGCTGCCTCGTTTCTTGACGCTCACTCAGCGTCACATACAATATAATACAAGTGATAAAAGTGCAAAACATATAAATGCATCCTCATGCTCAACACATGATCAGTCACAGTTTGAATTCCAAAAGCCAATTAAAAAGTTCATGATCACAGGCTACTGTACTTCAATGATAGACCAAAGCTGCTCAGATGTTTGCTTTTATGAACACTCCCCTTTGTCCCTCACTTAAAGGGTTCTAATGCATTGTGCTTATGTGTACATGTGCCATTTGTGGGTATTTTATTAGTTAGCTTACATTTACATATAACACTATTAGCATGTTTCCACATGTGGTGGTGTGAATTGCTTATTTGATCGGTGATGCCTCCTTTTCTCTGAGTGACTGAGGTGTCCACTGAGGATGGAGTGCCAGTGTGGATGTAAAATATGGTTTAAATGAGGCCATATAATAAAGACAGAACCATTGTTTTAAACAGGCTGTATTTAATTATGACTAACCATAGTCTTGGATGATCATGGTCATCGTTATTTCACTCTCAGGCAGTTAGATAGTTGGTGAAGTCCTCCTGCTCTCAGTAGGTGTTATAAATCTTGGGGCTTCCAGCTTCTTAGCATATACAGCAAAGCAGTGTGGCAAGTTAATTCACCCCCAGTGAACCCGTGGTGTATGAGGTCTGCTACAGAGCCTTTTTGGGATGTAAATAAGACTGGTGGCAATGGTGCATTCACAGGCACTCTCTTTCCCACTTTATCTTTTCTTTCCTCCGCACAAGAATTTAATCTGAAAGTTCAACTTCAGTTCGGACAAGAGAACATTGCTATGCATGAGATTTGCACCTCCTGATTTTGCAAAGTCATTCTTTCCTGAAGGCAGCACCTCTGTTGATGTCCCAAGGCTAAAACCCAAGGAACTCTGGCTTCATCAAAGTTGAAGATCAGGACAACAGCTATTTGGCAAAGGGATACCCTCAGTGCACTCTGACTCTAAATAAAGGTTGGTTTCAAATCAGGAATGGCCAAATAAAAACAAGTTTTAACATAGAAATCAAGGATCTCCTTATATTGTCTTTGCATCTGCGACTGGAATTAATGCTTCTGGTGTTTTACCCTTGCTTGTAAGACCATGATTGCTTTTGTTAGTTAAACCACTTTAAACAGTGCACGGTAGCTACTGGCCCCATCCGCTGTCTTTCTTAATTTTGGCCAAATTATGGTTATTTTGTTCAAGCCATATTTCATAGCTCACCATGTTTGCTATTTCAGTCTCGAAGTAACAATGAATTTTTAAATGACTCAAGTAAAAAAAGATAAAGGACATAGAGTATGAATGATGTACTGTATGGTAAGTTAGTATGAACCCGATCAATTATCCTAAGAGGTATGGACGTTAATACATAATACGTTAGATATTTTCAGTTGATTTTATAGTGCTATAGTGGACTTTCAGAGGACAATAGGTAAATGTTATTCACAGCTTTGCATTATAAATATTAATATTATAAGATTTAGTGACTTTTCAGATACTGTTAATGATATAAAATGATAATTGTTTTAAATAGGCTATTTAATTATGACCAACCATTGTCTTTGGATGGCCGTGATCTCTATTATTTCAGTATTACACAGAGAGTTGGTGAATTGCACTCTTTCTATGTATATTTTTTCTTTATTCTCCTTATTTTCAAAAAAGCACATAGTAATAAATCTATTGATGTTTTGCACAAGCCTTAGCTACCTTCCATAGGAAAGTTACCAGTACTGCATGGGTGGAGAACATGCTAAAAATTAAATAATAATCCAAAAAGTAAAAAGTAAGCATTTTAAAAGAACAAAGGAAAACCCAAAACCAGCACACAAACAAAACAAAAGAATCCCAAAGTAACATCAATAACTGTCACAGTGGGTAAGACAAAAATGGGTTTTAACGGAAATAAAGACATAATGATACACAGGTGGCACTGGCAAAGAATTTGGAAATGTGCCATCTGTGCAGGACGTGGCACAAAACCCAAAACAGAGCACATGAAAACCAAAGCCACGTGGTTGCCACAGCTGCCAAAAGGAGGAGGGGCTACTAGGGGTGAGCGGACACACCCCTGCGGGAGAGGCACGCCCCTTCATGGGGCTAGTGTGTGAAGCACAGCGCCTCATCCAGTCTGCACGACCCCTAATGTAGATAAATTGTGTCTGTGCAGTGTTGGCTGGGATTAGTCACTAATTTGGATTGTAAACTCCTCCATTATTTTAGTTAAAATTATTTCATTCTATCATTTTGAACATCTCCACTCTGTAAGAGAACAAAATAAAATGTTCTGTTGCTTCATTCTTTCAATTTACATGTCAATATAGCTAAAGGCAAATTACAGCCATTATCTTTAAATGATGTGTTTGGTGATGTTGTTAGATGACATCGCAGATATAAAATCATACTTTTGCAGCAGCTCAGAAAGATCTTGGAAGTGATTTCTAGTTAACGTGGCGTTAATGTTCCATGTTTCAATCATCATTTCACACTATTCCTATTGTCTGACAACAAAAACAGAAATATGTATATTAGAACATTAGGAATACAGGAACTTATCTGTATTAAAATATATGTGAGCAGAAAGAAAGAGAGAAGCATCCAGATCTGACAAGAGTTGCCAACATCTGATGTTAGTGCATGATGTCATCTGACGCTAGTGTCTGATGTCATCAAACACTAGTGTGTGATGTCATCTGATGCTAGTGCGTGATGTCATCTGATGGTAGGCCGACTGCAAATAAAACGCACAAACTAGTGTGTGATGTCATCTGTCAGCATTTTGTGTTTCGACTTTTTGAATAGCCTTTAGCTATCTTTCATTGAAAGCAGTTGCAGCACTGATTACAGACTTTGAGTGCATGACTGCGTAGCATAGAATGGTTGCCTATGTGGAATGGATGAGATTCCTTATGCCATGTTAGCCAGCAATACATTGCTATAAACAGCTAGCTAGATTTAGAACGCTAGCTTGATCAAATCCATATGTTGGACATAAAATGGTAGATAGTTTTATCTACATCATAACTTACAGCATAGGCTGTTTAGCTTTTTATGGCCAGTATATGGATATAAGCAGCAGTGTTTGCATCACTAATGATGCTTTGTGGGAATTGTGGATCTACCACAAAGAAAGCTTATAAGAAATGTTATTACAACAAGTTGGTGAATATACACAGATGTTAGATATTCAATCCATATAAAATCAATCAAATTGTACATATAAAATTAAGAGATTTATTTGTACCGTAACTTACTGCATAAATTGCATAGCAAACTTTTTGTGATGACAAGTATATGTACTTAACCAAAGCTGCAGATTATTGATGTTCTAATGGCTTATTGATGTAACCTTTGGCCAGTGAATGAAACAGAATTTTGAATGATGAGCTACCCGAACACCTGTTGATTATATAGTTTTAATGCACATTTACCACTCAATAAAAACTGGGTGGTCATATACATCATGCTATGAAATGCAATACGTGCTTGTGAACAAGCAATAAAGGATACTGTTTTAATTTTTAAGGCCACTGAGGGATAACGTCCTCAATATAAAATAATGGCATTAATGCCTCAAGCATTCTACACAATGAAGTGCCTGGACTCTCCCCACTTCATCTTTCACATCTATCTGATTACCAGCCTCTCCCTCTCTCACTTGCTCAAAATGTTCCTGTTTCTGTTTGAGCTGCCATTGATTACAAATAGCTCAATGATCATGTTCTTAAGTTCCACCTTTCTCTCCCGCCAATCCCCGTAGCAGGACACCTGAGATGGGTGGCAGTGATTATCATCTGATCCTCGTCTAAGACAGCAAGGAGTTGAACCTTTAGTACTACGCGCAGCAACTTTTACTCTTTGCTTACGCCACATGGCCATTGTACTGCCCATTTGATATTGAAGCATTCATCAATGACATCATGGAGTTTACTGGCAGATTAGTCAAGGTTTACATTGATGACATTTTTGTTTATTCCCCCTTGTCTTTGTGAATGATGACAGCAGGGTGGACACAGTTCGATCATGGCCCCAACTCAATGATGTGAGAGAATTCCAGTGCTTCCTGTGCTTTTCCAATTACTGGATTCATTCATATGTGGGTTCAGCTCCACTGCAGCTACAAGAATGACTCTGCTGCAGGGGAAAGTCTATAAGTTACTCCACACATCGGAGGGCAAGGAGGCATTTTCCAACCTTTAAGAGAGCTTTACTGCCACCCCTTCTCCTCATGCACTCTGAGCTATCTAAGCAGTTTACCATGAAGGTTGACACTGAATTGGGTGTTGGAGCTGTCCTTTCACAGAGACATGGTGAGTCCCTTTAACTGTTCCCCTGCATGTATCTCTCTAAAAGGTTACACTTAGCACAGGGAACTATAACCTTGGAAAGCCAGAATTACTTTAGACTGCTTTAGAATGGCATGGATAGCTGGAGGGTTCTCCCAAGATGATATTGGTCTTCACCAACCACAGAAACCTCCAGTACATCAGGATAGCTAAGAGATTAAACTGCCAGCAAGCCAGGTGGTCCCTTCTATTCATTGTTGTTTTTGCCATAACACCAAGGTTCTAGGAATGTAAATGCAAATGTACTCTCTCCAGCAGGAGGAGACTACAGAGGAGGAGGACATGATCTTTCCCACAAATGTGGTCGCTGCCTAGATTCTGTGGGAGATTAAATCATCCCTTAGTCAGCTGCTGGAAGCCACATTTCACCTGAGTACCGTTCCAAGCCTCCTATGTGCCTGAGCAATACTGTTTGTACCTCACGCCATGAGCACCTCTGTGAACCTGGGCCACCCAGGAATGCAGACAACACTGCACTGCAGTACTCGAGAAATACTGGTTTCCCAATATAGGGAAAAGCAAGGAATATGTTTCCTGCTGATCCATCTGTACTGTGTTTGTGCCATACTATTCTCCAGCAGATCAGCTCACACTAGGGCTGGACTACACTACTGATGCTTCACCACTACTAGTGATCACAACACTAGTGATCATTTCTCTGAGGTTTGTAAACCGATGCCTGTCCCCAGTTTGCTGGATGCTTTGCTATTACAGTATTCAAAGTGGGTCCAGATCCCTAATGAACAAGTCAAAGGTGACAGTGGCAAGGTAAAACTCCCTATGATGGTGGGGATTAGGAAGAAACCTCGGGAGGAACAAGACTCAAAAGGGAACCCATTCTCCATTGGGCGGCCCGTTAGCACAAGTCCGTGGTGCGCAGGATGGTTCTACAGATAAAGTTAAAGTACTTGTTCCTCGGCCAAGTAGTCACAGTCCCTTCGATGTAAATGGTGAGGTAGGAGCTAGCATCAGCACGTACTCTTTCGGAAATGGCACATCCAACCCCGGCATCAGTACGTCCACCGGCAAGAAAGACCATCTCCCAGGTGCAATCCTCTTGGGTAGAAGCATGCAAAAAGATAGATAATACAGACTGAGTGTGTGGACATCAATTTAAACCATCATTGATTTAAACGTACATAGCTCACGTGCCAGTGATTAGCATGTGGCTACGGCAGGCTAATCTATAGCAGCATAACTAAAGGGAGGGGTTCGGAGGTGACAACAGTCATGAGGGCTCACTGAGACATTGCTTTCCAGTCAAGTCATTGTCACAACTGAGTGATGCCATGACACAGCTGGATGACAGCATCAACATCTCAGATTACCAGAAATCTCAACATCTGGGGGCCCCCGAGCCCCATACCTTACAAGGGGAATAGTAGCTGAAGGCTTGATTAAATAGGTGAGTCTTAAGTCTAGATTTAAAGATTGGAACTTTGTCAGAATCTCGGATTGGAGCTGGAAGGCTATTCCATAATTGAGGGGCTTTAAAGGAGAAAGCTCTGCCTCCGGCTGTAGTCTTACAAATTTTTGGAACTAGGAGAAATCCAGCATTTTCTGTTTGTATTCAAGACATTGTTTGTGATTTAGTTAACTTCATGGTTTGGAGGACATTTTTTGACCATCTGGGAGTTATGGTGAGACTTACATCAAGCTACTGGGTAGGTGGAATGGCTCAATCAGCAATGGGGCTGTTTGCTGCACAGATGTTTAGGTGGACAAGATTAGCACAGCATTCCTCCACTGCACTAATACCCTTGAACACTTGGACATTAACCTCTATTATAGTGGTAACAGTGAGCAGAAGCCATTTGGGAGGCCATGTACATATAATCTATAAGTAGAAGAGCGCCAAAAACAGAAAACAACTCATCAACACATTGACGTTCCTGCCTATCAACCATACATGACTGTCAACGAGTGACTTCAAGTTCTATCTCCCCAGTCTCAAGCTTGCACATTATGTATGTGGGATAATTTAAAGTCAAGTTTTCTTTAAACTACAATTAGCCTTCAGAGTCTCACTCTGTTTCCAAGGTCCTCTTAGTGAATTGTGGTTCACCGGTAGAACTGACTGCTTTCCTGACCCCCCCCCCCCCCCCCCCCAAAAAAAAAATAAATAAATAAATAAATAAATAAAACATATTAAGCACTCATGACTTAAGCACTCAGCAGAAGGGGGAGTGTTACTTTCTGCACCTGGTGCTGGAGGGGGGTGGGGTGGGGTTATGGACTTAAGTTGCAGTGCTGTGTATTCTCCAGACATTCAGAGCTCAACCAGGCATTTCATGAACACCACCGTGATCCAACCACAAGGTGCCCAAGATGTTACCCTCCAAGAGGAGACATATCCTAGCTGCAGCCCCTCCTGGGGGTCCTGACACATTTCTTGCCCAAGCCTCATCCTCTCTCTCATCTTCATCTTTGCCATCTTGTTCATCATCAACCTCTCTCACCATTCTTTCCATTTCCTAGTCCCTGTTTAATCTTCAATTTCCAAATTATTCCTGGCAAACTCCCATGAGATGTATCCTAAGTAGTAAGCAGTTACTTCTGCATGTTGAGTTGTTTTGTATGCGTCTGATCTCCACTTTCTTTTTCATGTCTCTCTTCAGATTTGCCCTTGGATTACTATTTGCCGATCACCTTACCCTCTCCCTGTACCTTATTATGTGTCTGTCTGTCCCATTTACTGTTAAAGACTGTTTTGCAATTGTATCCTGTCTAGCCACCAATGGTGACACATCACTGAATTTCTCTTGGGACAGAGAACACTATTGCATTTCATTACCCAAGAAGTAGTTTGAACATGTTTCCCGTGGCATAAACTCTGACATGCATCTGCCACTTCTATCTGGTCATGGCCTAAGGCCGTTTGCATCATGTATTTTTATGTTTAATTTTAATGACAATGTTTATCACATTTAGCTGGTTCACTGGTTTGGGGTTTTTATGTTTCTGGAAAAAAAAAAACAGCACATGAGGTGAAATGTCATCAGAAAGCAATGTTCAATCTGTACAGTGGCCTACCACATAGACTAAAGACAGTGGACGATTGGACAACTCAGGATATAATTAATATGTCCTGGGAGACACTACTCTGCTACTCACCTGTCCCCTCTGCACAATGGACAAACATGAGCCCTTGGTGCCCTGATTCATTGAGTTGGCTTCACTAAATCCAGACATACAGAGTGTTTAGTCACTAGGGTTTTGTCTTGGAAAAGGTTGTTACTGTTTCTTTACTTATTGTCGGGGTTTGTATAGTTTCAATGGCATAACCTGGTTATTTTGTCAAATTTTCTGTTTCACTGTTGATGCCACACACCCTTTTAGGACGTGTAGAGAGCACAGTATTTGTAGTTGCATGTGTTTTTTTAAGGCAGCAAATTTTTTTCTATTTCTATTTGAATAAAAGGGCATCCATTAAGAAAATAGAGTAGGGTGTGAGGGGAAGCAACGAAACGGTGAGAATACACTGTTAACTCTGCAGGTAACTTAACTAGTAGACAACAGAGCTCACAGTTGCACCCATTATCTATAGACCTTGTTTGAAAAAGGAAAGGGTAACAGGATATCCAAATGTCTCAATCTCTGTCAAGTTTAGATGCAATTCGACAGGTGAACATCGACGGGTAATCCTCTCCTAATCTCTCAGCCACCAGCCTCTGATTTACCACTGATTAAGAAAATGAAAATGTTTTACAGGGACTTTGCTGGAATAGCTATAATTAGTACTGTTTCTCGGGTGCATCTTTAACCATAAGTGAACTGTGAGTACAGTGTGTAGGTGAACCACCCTGCCTGTACTGCCAGATCTTACATAGGTTCATCTCTCTCCTAGACAAACAAAATCCACTTCAAATACTGCACCTCCAATAGTAAACAACAAATTAACTACATGACAAGAAACATCAGCTATTTCATATTTTTATTTTCCTAAAATATGTAATATGTAATACATTAACAGTTATTAAAAACAATTTGTACAAAATAAATATTTGTAAAACTATTATGGGTACTGCAATTGGATACGGATCCACATTATCTCTGAATTGTTTCTGAATCTCTGAAGTTTGAACTGTAAGTCATTTACTGGGATATAAACATCATGGCTCTCAGAAAGAATGAACAGCATTCTCTCTGTAGGGTATCCATAGTGTATCTGTAGGGTATATGTAGAGTATCTGTGTGGTTAGTTTAAACATTCACATGAACTCATTCTCAGTTTAAATGCATAAAAGTACTACATAAATTTGTTTATTGCATCAAGATTTTTTGACTTTGTCAGTAACTCCTATTAAAACAAAATGTAAAAAAATATTTTTTTACTAAACTTTAAAATGCTCTTGTTATAATAATGACCTTTCTGTTAGTGTCCATTTCGACCCATGTATAATTAGAAAACAATAATAATTGCCAAAACTGAAATCATAAACACACTATATAGCAGCAGCCCACAGCCAGCTCTTCCTCCAACCATTTGATCTTCAGTTAGGAGCTTCTATCTTTGCCTTTTTCACAAAACAAGGAAGGGCAGACATTTCCAGACATGTAAGACCTAATTAGAGTTGTGTATACTGTTGTGTATGCTGTCGATAGAAAGGCCCAGTGGGCCACAACACACGTAATAAAACCAACACTGTCATGAATAAGGAACCCTAACAATGTAACCAAGATATAAGATAATAATACAATAATATAAGATAATATAATAAAATAGACTTCTAATGGCAAAAGTTACAGCAGCAAAATTAGCATTGGAATAAAGTACAGGTAGTGCAAGTAGTGCAGTAATACAGTAGTAAAGTGAAAAAGTACAGGTAATAAAAAAATAAAAATAAAAGAAACTGAGGATAAAATAAAGCATAAAATATAACTGAGAATGGTCATATTGTCTTACGGCAGCAGAATGATTGTCTTACGTCAGCAGAATGATGACGTAAAAAAAATTCACAGCAGGTAAATACCAGTAGTTCTTAAAGCCTACAAATGGACAGGAGGAAGGTTAATACTCATGTATTTAATACTCATGTATAGTCTGTATTAAGCCCTACACAAAAGCTTGTGAATACACTCAATCTTACACTTTTCTGAACCCTACGTCCATAGGATTATACGTCCATAGGATGGAGTGTAGAAGAATGAAAAGGGAATAAAAGACAAGATGATCCATTCAAGTGAACTCCATGATACTTGTATGTTTGTTCCTTCACTGTTAGGCACGGTGTCTCATATGAAGCATCTTTAATTCATGTCCATCCAACACATCTGTGGTGCTGCACACCTCTGATCATTGTTCAGTCTGTTATCTATCATAAATGGGTGCTTAATCATCTGTGATGTGTTTAAACATGTAGCCTCTGTTCAGACAGGGAGATCTTAACTCCTGCAGTCACCAATAATTTCAGAACCATTTCAAAACTGCCATTTTTATCAAGGGCTCTTTCTGTATAGAATAGTAATAACCTCTTAGAGGTTAAATTTCATTTATCCTTCAATACTCCCCACAATGCTGCGTTGGCTCATTTTGACCCTGAGTTGGTCCAATATCTCATTGCTTTCTATTCTGTTTTGGGAACTTCTGATATTGTTAGACCTAACTATCCTGCCATTGACACACATTGCATTCTTCTAGTGTTTAAAAGAAAGGCATTGAAGCCACTGTGCTAAATCAGTTTGTTTCAGATTTAAAAGATCATACCATTTCAGTCAGTATTGGGAATTTTTCCATTTCTGCTACATCAATCACTTGTGGTGTCCACAGATTTCAATTTCAGGTCCAATCATATTTATATATGCGCCTATTAGGATCTATTTTGAACATGCCATCATGTATCGTTTGGCTGCTGCTCATAGAGCTATGCCTCCTGGAGACAACAGCTCTATAATATTTTTACTTGCCATTAAAGATCATGAGGTCATAGTATTTTGGTATTTTATTGTGTAAAAACACAAACTAATAACAGCAATTAAGAAATTACTGTAATTTACACAGCAGTGTAAAAATCTTGGTGCTATCTCTGACAGCAATAAAATGTGAAGAATAAATTAAGTGTGATATTTGTTTCTTGTGTGGTAAAGTGAAGGGGGCAGAGTGCTTTTCAGGTTAAATAATGTCTATTTGATGTTAATGATTAATTCTTCTTTATTATGCCATCATAACAATCATAATTCAAATACAAAATAGCAGTAGTCCGTAAGTCTAATTAGAAAAATAAATAAATAAAATGCTAGAGCCTGCACACTGTTTCTTTCATTGATTTCCAACAATGTACTAAGTGAATTTGCTAAAATGTTCCAGTTTATGGGGAATTAATATGAAATCGGTGATTGTGAGAGAATGTTTGGCCTTTGACACTAGTGCTCTATTTATGCTTGTGTGGCACTGGCCTGTCAAGCCCTGCTGAGATTAGAATGGACAGGGAGAGAAAGAGCTCGGCATGGCGTAACAGGAGGAGGCAGAGAGGGAGGCCGGAGAGAAAGACAGGGCTTAACCAGCTCCCCAGCTGCAGTGGAAAAGTAGAGCTCACACATGGGCTTAACCCCCATGTGGCCAAGACACGGGTTTTTCGCACTCATAATGAACTAAGCCTGGTTTTAAAGGGGGATAGAGTGAGTATTCAGGGGCCCTGATGCAGAGGCTTTGAGAGCATGTCTGATTGTGTGAAGGGCCCATCAAAATCTGTGGGTAGTGTCCTGCAGGAGCCAAGCCACCCCTCAGTACTCAGTACTGAATAGTGAGCACACAGCTAATCTCAATAGAATGTACTGCAAATTATTTATTGGGACTTTGTTTTGATTATTATTGAAATGAGCATTTTCTAGGATAAAGAATTAGGGATCAGGAACGCAAGGATATTTCAATCTCCTCAGGTGCTTCTTTTGTACTGTACATCAGTACTTCAGTTCTTTTTGCCCCATGACCACTGCTGAAGTTCTGTGCCTATTATGTTTGTCTACTGTGTATTCCATATATTTGGATATTTACTTAGTTCATTTAATTAATATGACTCAAAACAACAAGAATAATAACACAAAGTGTCAAGTATAGAGTAAAAATATATAAATAAGAATATTTTATTATTACAATCATAAATTAGGATACTGAGTGGCTTTTTTTAAGATCTGCTCAAAATTGCATCAGATGGTTTAGTAATGCAGAGTCATGCTGCAAGTTTTTTTTCTCAATGAACACAAACATAGAGAGAGTTAAACTCAATTAAAACATGTAGCAAAGCCAGGTAACCAAACAAGGAAAAAAACATCATGAACAGGGACAAGGGACAAGACAGGACACTTGATAATGGGTGTTTCACTGAGCTGAACAATCAACTGAGAGACAAGATGGACAGGGGATTGGTTACCAGACTGGACTAGAGTCAGAGGGACAGGAAACAGGGGCCATGATGACATGAGGAGTGGACTGGACAGGATGCTGGATGACTGATGGGACAAGAACTGGAGACTAAGGGATGGACTGAACAGGGGCAGGATGGGACACAGGATGGGACACTGAATGATAGAGCAGACAGGGGACCAGGACACTGATCCACATGGGACTGGACAAACATGGACACGGGAACAAACGGTAATGGGGATAGGTCATTAAAGCAGACAGACCATGACAGGTACCAGGACAGAACAAGGAATAGGAGATGGGAACAGTGGGAAGAACAATGGGGCAAAAGAGGCCAATGACGCAGAAACAGTAAGCAGTAAGGCTGGTCTTGGCCAAGTTACGGTGCACAGTCACTGGGGTGTTGCTGAACGTGGCCACTGGGGCACCGTGGAGTATGGCCACTCTCCCAGCAGGTGGTATGTCCATCAACTACAGAGGGGAACCTGTGATATGAAATCTGTCTGGCAGCTTTGCTGGTTGATTCTGGTAGGTCCAGAAGCACCATCACAGGGCAGAGGGCAGCTAAGGAATCAACAGTGCCTTCAAGAGAAGAGGGTGCAGCATCAGTACCCTCCAGAGAAAAGATGATACTGCCCTCTGAGGGGCAGGAGGCTGGACATGGGGCAACAGCTTGCATGCTGGAGACAGGGCATGGGGCAGTGTCTTCCATACTGGGAACAGGACATGGGATAGCATCTTGCACACCAGGAACAGGAGCCATGGTGACACACAGTGAGGCCTGTGTCTCTTCTAGGCTAACAGTCCTTTCCACATGGAACAAACCTGATGGGTTCAGACTCAAAACTAGGGGTGGCAGCTCCCCTAAAAATAACCAATGGAAACCCCTTCCTTAAGAGCACAAGGAGGCGTAGGCACTGGGTGGTTGGCCATCTATAGGGTGGAGAAGGGACTGCACCAGCAGGAGTGTGTGGCACTCGCATGGCATGAGCATTGGCATGAGCCCAGAATGGTATTTCCCCACATGACACCAGCCATGCCTTTGGTTGAGTGAGTTCAGCATCCATGTCTCCAGTCATGACCTTAGCCTGGACTGTGGGAACAGCCCCTGCAGAACCACAGGGGAGCAAATGAAAACAACAAACAACCTACAGAGGGTTCCGGAGGTGGACTGCAAACTGGCTTTGGAGACAGAGGTGGGTGAATTGAGATGGATCAGGCCAGCCATGTGTATTTCCAGGAATGCAGCCATTTCCACCTAAACCTACGCAGGCTGGCTGTCACCTAATCCAGATGTATCCTCTCCCAGAAGCTGGTCCAACTCGTCCATCAACCAATGTGCTGCCAACTTCTTACTTAGATCGGGCATACTCATGACAGTGGATGCTTCCTCAATGACCTTTTCTCATGCTACTCACAGCATCCTTCGGAAGTCAGTTATTCTGTAATAGAGCTGTAGATAAAGTGGAGGCAGAGATCTAAGCACAAAGGGAAACGAAGAATGAACATGCACACAGAGAAAACCAAACTAATGAAAACGTAGAAAAGCATGGCTCAGTATACAGGAAAATACATGGACCAAGATCATAGTTAAGAGCATAAACACAACTAAACATAATACAATAACTGAAAAAGAGGCTAATAAACACAGGGTTTAAATAGAGTGGATAACAGATACAGGGTTTATACAGAGAGGCTAACAGGTTTAAACAGAGAGGCTAACAGATACAGGGTTTAAACCATTGACTGTATATATATAATGGACGGTACATCACCGTTGACTCCCATTGTGAGTTTTTGAAGCCACCAAGATGGCCGCACGGACGCTGCCATCTTGAAAATTGGAGCATGCGCATTAGAACCGGTAGGTAGGACAGTATCTCCGCCAGAGACCGTATCTCCGCCCCGACATTCGTTAGGACACGCCCACCAGTATAGAAACCTTTAACGTTTTACAAAATAAACAAAGGTAAAAGGTTTTAATATTGCTGTCGAGAGTTTTGCTGTCGAGAGTTTCGCGTTCACATTTGAGCGTCTGGTATTAGATGTCATCCAATGCAGCTATTAACTGTCAATCACCTTATCGCCACACCCCGTTAAATAACACTTAATAACTTCTATAAAATCTGTTTATCGTAGAGGAAAACACTGGGAGAGATACTAACGCAATGGAGTCTTATAGAATTGACAAAATATAATTGCTCCAAAAACTTATTTTATGTGTAATAAAAATTCAAAGTTTGTCGTCCGGCCCGTTCACTAACATGGGAATGGGCGGGGTTAAAAGTTGTACTGCAGCCAGCCACTAGAGGGCAGCTGACACACGGAGGCTTCACTTTTCACTCGCGTCGTCCAGTCCACTTATATATACAGTCAATGGTTTAAACAGAGAGGCTAATAGATACAGGGTTTAAATAGAGAGGCTAACAGATATAGGGTTTAAATAGAGAGGCTAACAGACACATGGTTTAAATAGAGAGGCTAACAGATACGGTTTAAACAGAGAGGCTAATAGATACAGGGTTTAAATAGAGAGGCTAACAGACACAGGGTTTAAACAGAGGCTAACAGATACAGGGTTTAAACAGAGAGGCTAATAGATACAGGGTTTAAATAGAGAGGCTAACAGACACATGGTTTAAATAGAGAGGCTAACAAATACAGGGTTTATACAGAGAGGCTAACAGATACAGGGTTTAAACAGAGAGGCTAATAGATACAGGGTTTAAATAGAGAGGCTAACAGACACATGGTTTAAATAGAGAGGCTAACAAATACAGGGTTTATACAGAGAGGCTAACAGATACAGGGTTTAAACAGAGAGGCTAACAGACACAGGGTTTAAACTGAGAGGCTAACAGATACAGGGTTTAAATAGAGAGGCTAACAGACACAGGGTTTAAACAGAGAGGCTAACAGACACAGGGTTTAGGCTAACAAATACAGGGTTTATACAGAGAGGCTAACAGACACAGGGTTTAAACAGAGAGGCTAACATACACAGGGTTTATACAGAGAGGCTAACAGGTTTAAACAGAGAGGCTAACAGATACAGGGTTTAAACAGAGAGGCTAATAGATACAGGGTTTAAATAGAGAGGCTAACAGATATAGGGTTTAAATAGAGAGGCTAACAGACACATGGTTTAAATAGAGAGGCTAACAAATACAGGGTTTATACAGAGAGGCTAACAGATACAGGGTTTAAACAGAGAGGCTAAAATATACAGGGTTTAAACTGAGAGGCTAACAGATACAGTGTTTAAATAGAGAGGCTAACAGACACAGGGTTTAAACAGAGAGGCTAACAGACACAGGGTTTAGGCTAACAAATATAGGGTTTATACAGAGAGGCTAACAGATACAGGGTTTAAACAGAGAGGCTAAAATATACAGGGTTTAAATAGAGAGGCTAACAGATATAGGGTTTAAATAGAGAGGTTAACAGACACAGGGTTTAAACAGAGAGGCTAATAGAATGGCTGGCGCAGGAATACATGGCACAGCAGTAATCGGCAGGAGGAACAAGAAACAAGTTGACGGACATAAGAACCAAAACAGAATGCACATGGAACATGTTGCTGTGGGAACTTTGACGCCAGAGGATTTGGAAACCATGACAGTCAGAGATCTGATCAAATGTACACGCATCTGGCTGGACGTAGATATGCTTGCTATGACACTTTCCCCTTCAGTCCTTTTACGTGGAATCTTGAATCCACTGTGCTGAAACACAGCAGATCTTTGAGTCAGCACATTACACTGCAGTGCTGTATAAGGTGGCAGCAAAGATCTTCATGTGTTCAATTCAAACCTCTTACCTTTTCACCCCTTACTGACCATTTTCAGAATATATATTTATTACCGTGTACATTACACCATTGCAGTATATCATTTGACTGTTGTTTCTGTTACATACAGTGGAGTCTTTATGTCTTTACATTCCTTTGAATTGGATTATTGTAACTCAACCTAAAATTGGTGTTTGTAACTGTGATTGGTGTTTGTAAGTCTTCATCTTAATTTTCTCTCAAATGTGCCAGTCTTGGAATTTGTTGTGGTGTACTTAAGCATGAACAGGCACACGTGTTTTCACAGGCATTTGAGCAATCCCCAGTCAATGAATGTGGCTAAATATTTAGAAATGCATTTTAGAACTTTCAAAGCTGTTTTGAACACATCGGCTGCAGTATTATTTCATGCATAAATCTAGAGTTTCGACTGTGACTTTGAGAGAGCCAGCAACACCTTTAACACTTTGACATTTCAGGTTTGTAGCAAAAAAAGTGACACAGCCATCACTTTGCTGTTGTGACAGAGAGAGCCTTTCAGAAGAACGCATTTTCCAGCATGCTGCTCTATCTACAGATTGCCTTTATATTTTAGCAAATACAGGCCTCTTAGTAAGCACTCATGGTAAAAAGACAACAACTAATGAATTAATAGACATCAATTATTTTCCACAGAAATCATTTGTTTGTGCTCTAAGGCAGTTTGCCACTTAGAAGAATAAATTGGCAGGTATGAGGTCTGAAATGTAGTTAAGAAGCACTCCACTTTATGCAAATGAGCTTGATTCAGAAGGGACACATTCCAAACACACCAATCAAGCCATTGTGTGAGTGCCACCACACTCCCTCTAACTTACTGTCCTAGTTTGCTTTGTTGTTGTTTCCAGCTTTGTGTTCTCGAATTTCTTCATGCATAAAAAACACTTTTTGTTATTCCCACCTATGCTTTATTGTTTTTATTCTCTTTTTCAGTTTTGAATTCTTGCCACTTTCAGCCAATACGCCTACAACTGACAAATACACAGAGGATAGTCATAGAGTGTCATGCATAGACAATAGTCATAGAGTGTCATGCCAGTGGAATAACTGGAGTCCAGTAATGACCAGAGTGTTTAATTTTACTGCCAACACAACCAGCATGGCACGTCACCAGGTCAAAAAAAAAGCTGCATTCTATATATGTGATGCTAAAAAAGTGATGCTTGGAAAAAGCGTTTTGTAGTATATACCAATGAGAAAAGAAATGCTGTTTGAAATGTGTTGGTTCACCCCCTTTGCTGGCTTGTGCTAAAAAACACATAGGGAGGCCACTGGGTACCGTGGAGACGTTTGCAACGCTGCCTGATGTTTCCGTTACTCGTTCACTTCCTGTGCTTGACAACATGCCCCGTCCCAAATAGAGGGCGGAGGATGAGGCAGATACGTTAATACACATTTTGGGGGCACTCTTAGGTTAATGGTCTTCTTGGCAGCAACATAACATGGCATGGTAGGTTGGAAACTGCATAGAGCTGCCCACTCCTGACAAGCTCTTGATGCCAAGACAAAAAAACAGGATGGAGCCAAAATGTTATTCTCCCCAAATATTTGATGGTTACAGTTTACTGTAACTACTTACTAGTGTGAACAAGAATGAGAAAGATTCACTAGATGTTTACAATGGATGATCAATCAGTTATAAGGAATTTGGCAAAATGTTTGAAACAATGAAATCACAGTTAAAATGTTTCCATACAGTGTTTTTGTTTTAAAACATTACACAGTAATAAGATGTGAATGTGTGAGTCTTGTGATATCTTCGTGGTTATTTAATCTAAATTAAAACTATTCACTTGGGCTTTAAACAACCTAGTCTCCACCCCCCCAAAAAATAGAGGGCTGTGTTCTGTTCAGAAGTACAGGTGAGCTCTATTTTTGCTACTTAAACTAAAGCATACTGACCTTCCTCAATGAAACTTATTTTGGAAGTGTAGCCAGCGCTGATGTGTCCAACTGAAGGAAGACGCCTTACACACAACCCACCAACAATACAAGCTATGACACATCCTGTCATCTTACTATCATGGCAGAAAACCTAACGTCAAGTTCAAAAAATTATTTTAGTAAATGTAACTTTTTTTTAGTAATTTATTATGGTATGTTCACAACCTTCAGGCTTTAATGCCAGCCACACAAAGAGATTCAGAATTGTAAAATGGTTATCACTGAGATGTTTTAATGAGTTGTGGGTGAGGAATATACTGCAATATACTACATGCTAGTGGACTCATAATATCAGGACATGTCTGCACTCCCAATATTTATGTGAATATCTCTCAATGGTGAATACAGGAGCCTAAAATACCCAGTAATAAAAAAGATCCTCAGATAAAATTAAGATAAACATATTTTCTTCTAATTTACTCTGGGATTAAACCATCATTTTCAGCCACTACATTTACATGGAGGGCTGAACTGGTGATGTTCTCACCCCTGTAAATCAAAGGAGCTTGTAAGCAGTAGCAAACTGCATAGAGGAAACGAGGGCTCATGTATTATTCACAGCTAGTTGTAATGGGTCGAAGCCACAATTAAGAGGCAATTCTCATGGATGAGGGACCTGGTGCACTATTGCATATGCAATTGTCTGTATGCACATGTATTTCTGGGTGGTAAGTGCTAAAATGAAGTGCAGATTATATAAATAATGCTCATTAATCATCAACAGTAACCTTAAGTTCATCTGATGTGCCGGCAACATGCCCAACCTAATTGGCATTCCACAGCACGTGAGCGACAGACAGAGTTGTTTGATGAGCTAATTACTTTCATGTGGTCATTCCACATCCTGATGAAATTACCCTTTTTCTACACAAACAATGAGCCACTGCCAACACATTCTATTCTAATGTGGCTCTGTTTGTTCCTCTGGTAAATATACAAGCTGATATGGTCGCCAGTCGTGGGTGTAGATTTGGCATAATGGAGCTGATTTAGGCAATCATGATTATTTATGATGCTTTGTCAAATGAGGTTGGCCTCTTACTGTAGTCAAAACAATGACAGCCGAATAACACTGCTGTTGTTTTTTCACAGGGTTTTGTTTTTACCCTCCAAGTCCACATGGAGCTACATCACCAGCTTAATCTTACTTTCACATGTAACTAGATTTCGAGAGCCTGAAATGAGCTGATCTTTCTGTAATCCATTTTCCTTCTGACATCATAATTGGCCAGGAGAGAAAACCAGGACATTTTTCCACCTGACTTTT
This sequence comes from Brachyhypopomus gauderio, assembly GCF_052324685.1. Taxonomy (NCBI): domain Eukaryota; kingdom Metazoa; phylum Chordata; class Actinopteri; order Gymnotiformes; family Hypopomidae; genus Brachyhypopomus; species Brachyhypopomus gauderio. The sequence goes on from NC_135212.1 coordinate 28,165,962, forward strand.
CCAGTGTCTCAGCATTACGAGACTCTGGTGAGCATCCGCAATCTCTTCCTTCCTCTCACACCTCTCCCACTTCTTCTGCTCTTCCACTCTCACTCTCACTTCACTGATGGTTCTTTGGGCCACTCTTTCGTCTTTCACCGACAACCTACAGCAACGTATGCAGTGACCCAAGGATTCAAGCCAGTTTCTCTCCACACATATTTAAATGGCAAAGAAGAGTGGGGACTGAGAGAGCACACGGCCATCAGTTCACAGCTTCGCCCAGTGTTCTGCCTCCTGAAATTAGACGTGTGCCTAGAGTCTATGATGACAAATGAGCCCTCCAGTACATTAAGCCTAAAACCTTGTTGCAACACAAAGCAATGTTAAAAGAGTTATTAGAATTACTAAATTATTAGTAGTTACACGGAGAACACTTTCCGACAGCTGCCATGGTGATCCTACTGTGATATATTATAATTAGAAACTTCCAGAACAATGTTTTGCTTCCAGCCCTTCCGGCCCCTTTCTCACGCACTAAGATGGTCCCTAATCGGGGCCTTAGAGTCCGTCACGTTTAATCATATTAGCAACGTGTGGTGCCGGTCTGGTGCACGGCTGGGAGGTATGCAGCAGCGGACCTGGTGAGTGAGCAGTCGAGACCCACTGTGGCCCCTGGGCCTCTATCACAGTGAGCCACTAACCAAACATGCAAGTCTCTTTCTACTGTCAGCCTTCTGCCTCAGTAAAATCAATTTACAGTGTCAATAAAAAGCGTTTCTAATCATTCCCTGGGCATTACGATTTACAGTGCTTGGGGTGCCGTGGTGCTATTTTGTTCTTTTGTAATTGACTCCCCCTCAGTCTGGAGAGCTTACGTCTGTTCAGGAGATAAACATGGGGTTTGTCTTGTGTTAAATGCTCAAACAGAATGCATAGGCAAGTGTATTTTTACAGGCCGGTTTGTGGATGCCTAAGGCAATTTGTATTCGTGTCTGTAACCTACAGTGTTGATCTCACCATTTGTCTGAAAAAATCTAGATGTAGTGTGTTTATTACAAAAGGATGTTAATAGGTGTTAACACCTCCTGAGAAGAGCAGAGGTGTCGACGGGAAAATACACTGGAGAACCTGCAGAGGAAGAACCTGCTAACCCAACCCAGAACACCGTGTCTGAACGCACCGTGTCTGAACGTCTGCAGCTGGGCCCTTCTCAGTGACTACAGTCATCACAGACTACAACCCCCACAGCCCCCACCACCTCGACCACACACACAAACCCTCAAAAAGTTGAAGGAGGTGGAAGGTGGGATGTCCAGCCAAATGCATGATGGGACATACATTAAAAGGATGTTTCCATGACTTCAATTTAACAGATATCAACAGTTTTCCAAAGTCACCTCGTTCTTTCACTCATAAATATCCAAGAAGACTTTATGAAGCTGAATTCCTTTAAATAATGGAGAGCAGTTACTCTACTCATGGGATCTTCAAAAGCACCTCAGTGTATTACACTGGCACTCAAATATTTATGGTCTTCTGTGAATATCCAACAAGCCTGCATTGCCATTATTCTAAATCCCTTTACAGCAGTCTTTGTGCTAACATCCATGCTAAATACTAATTAATAAGAATATAATAGAGCTTGTTTTCCCACTGTGCTAACACCAGAAGCAATTCTAATTATGAAGACTAAAGCAAAACACATATGAACAACTGGAGAGTTCAATCACAAAGAGATTTGTTACATGGTTATTTTTTATTCATTTTTGTTCAGCCTGATAAAATCTATGTTGCTGAACAAGCACACTTTAAATCCTACCTGAAAGTTATTTTACGCAATCCTTTATTGTCACAATCGTTTTGTAAGGAAGAGTCTCAGACTGTCACACACACAGCTCAACTACATCTTTGCATCAACACACACACACACACACACACACACACACACACACACACACACACACACACACACACACACACACACACACACACACACACACACACACACACACACACACACAATAACCCCCTCTGTCAACCATCACAAGAGTTTTCCATTCAAGATAAAGTAATAAAGTTATTTTTTAATAGACTTATCCAAATCAAACATCCTCTCTTTTGACCCCTCTTGACTTGAGGGCTATGCTGTACATATATACACATAGACAAATAACAATAGGTCTAATCAAAATGAATTGATTAAATGAAGAAATTTCCATAAATTAGGTCTACTTAAGTTTCAGTCTAGCTATACAAGCTTTAAGACTAGGCATTTACCTTTTGTGTATTTCCTGATCATCATTTCATTATGTAGAGAGTGGCATAAATAATTATTATTCAGAAATGTTAGGCAGTATGTTGTACATCAGTAACAGCCGTCATGAGTCGTCATCTCACACATTCAATCTAGTAGTGTCACAATGCCCACGTATCTCTTAGCTGTGAGTGGATCTACATTAAGCAGATTAATAATCAACAATGACAGATTAAAAAGATAGATTCTCAGTAGTTAGAGGATCACTTATTCAGCACATTTGAGGTTTTTATTATTCCTGCTAGTAGTGGTCTTCTACAGGGCTTGGTCTGCTGCTGAAGCTGTGATAAACATTGCCACTCAAGTTTGCTCAGGTTTAAATGGTTTAATCTGCTTTGAACAATACAATTCAAATCTGTTTATGCAATCCTCCATTCCATCAGTAACAGGGTACCTGTTAGTACATCAAAGCGCCTCAATGGGGCAGCTCTGGTTTACTCTGACCCTGCTTTCAGTAGCAATAGCAGAGTAAACACGAAACATGCACCATGATGGACTTTTAAACAGAGATGGAAGAGAAGATCGCCAGTCAAATCACTGCCGTTTATTTATACACTCCACTGTGAAATAACTTAATCCACCTTCTTACTGCAGATTAAAGAACATTTGCATCAATTAAAATAGGAGAACAGAAACACAATGCACAGCACATCACTGCATCCCACTGCTCCACGCTGTGCTTTGCGTCGGTACCAGCGGTACCAGTGCAGCGCATCCCAGACACAGCTTGGTCAAGTCTGATGTTGGTAAGCAACATATGGACAAGATATGGCATCCTCATTACCATCTATCATTATATTTATTACCGTCACCTTCTTCCTTTTCTTTTCACTGTTGTCTTCATCCTCCTCCTCCTCCTCATCATCATCCTCATCATCACAAGGTTGCAGTTTAAATGAAATCAAATCCCCACACTGCTCATTGCTCTCTGAGCAGCAATGAAACCCATCAAAGTTCCCTCACTTAGCACAAGTTCCTCAGCAGCGTGTTTATGGGCACGTGAATCAACCCTATCACTATGTCAGCATCCTATAAACCATCTCATTCCTCCCCGTATCCATGGCACCATCACTCTGCCTCTCCCTCCTCTCCTACGACCTTTAGAGTGGCGATAACACAGACCATAAATGCCATGTCAGCTCTGGCCCAAGTTTGAATCAGAGGCCTGGAGATAAAGAGAAGAATGTAACAGTCCCTCTGTCAGCGCTGAACTGAAACAATGAAGCTGGCAGTTCTCAGCACAGACAAAAAAACTTCACTTTGTTCACACTGTACAGTGCAGTCATTGTTTACACTCATTTTCATACCATTTTCATGCATAAGCCTCCTTACATGTGTGCCATCACACACACAGACATGCACAAATATCTCGGTGACGAAGTGAAAGGCATCATACTAATGGGAATCGTTTTCCCCACTGAACAGAGGCTGATTCCCCACTGTACCCCAGTGTCTATGTTTAGCTATCAGACAAAAGTGGATTATGAGAGCAGATTTCTTGAAGCATGTGTGTCTTTAGAGTACGCTACCTTCCACAGGCAAAATTACAACTTCACATTTACAGCATGTGACAGCTTCTTAGCATTTTACTCTCAACCCACATTGATCCATCAGGGGATTTGTATTTGATTCAGAAAAGAATGCAGGTGTTTGATAACTATGATAACCGATTTCAAGCAAAAGTATATGAACTATATATTATGTTTGAATATTTGTTTGAGCATTACTGGTGGTGATGCATAATTTCTTTCCATGACAGGTGAGTTTGTGAACTTCAACAAGAAAAATGTGGAAACTCATGTGACATGCAGCAAGGTAGCGGATCTTATTTGATTAAAATAAGAAAATTAATGAATATGCTAAAATACTCATTCATAATCCATATAAATTCCTCAAGGGCATAATACCGTAGTGTATTTTTTTCTTGCAGCAGTGTAAGAATTGAATTGAAACTACAAACAATATTAAAAATGCATTAAAGACAAGGTGAAGCCAGCAGATCTTTGTGTCTCTGCAGTTGTTGTTGAGTGTTGTTGGGAGTGACGTCTCGCCGTGTGTGCAGTCATGCATGCAGGCATGCTTGTATATATGTGTGCGTCACAAATGTTGGATTTTTCATTCAAAGCACTGTTTCCTGTTCCAACAGCATGGGAAATGGCGTTACCATCCTTCAAACTGAAATGACTTCTTAATGGAACCTGGTGGGTATTCATTATTGATATGGCAAAAAACAGTCACTCACTCTAGCCTTTGGGGAATGGAAAAATCTAAATGATTTCCAATGCCGAGCAGATCAATACTAATGTCAACGCACTGAATTTGTCCCAAAGGACAAGTGTGATTGGTTACTTAAACTGGAATGATTTGTCTGTATCTGCATTAGCAGTTCAAACGACATGATCATTCAGGCAATAAATAGCTACTTCCTGCAGACCTCATGCAGAAGATGTGAGCTGTCTTTCCCAGCACTGCTCTTCATGACAGCCCACTGCCTGACGATGGCCCTTACCAGCTGGGCATGTGAAGATCTCAGATCTGTGGGAACAGTTTATTTCTCCATAGTGTTGCAAAAGTGCAATGAATGGATTGTAACAGTCTAGTTATTGAAACAATAGCAATAACTGCAATTCCTTATTTTCAGAATGGCTCTCAACCCAATCAATGGATATCAAATTACATGTTGTCTATTGCATATAATTTCCATTTGAGAGATGGAGATCAGGATTTTATTAGAACAAAAATCAATGGCAGAGAATTGTTCAAGAATGTGGCTCATTATGAATCATTAAACCTGCAGACCTACGAGAACACACACTAATAAACACCAAAAAAAAAAAAAAAATGTTGCATTTGGTTTTGCAAGCTGTGCACCTAAAATGTTTTACATGATGTACAACAGTGACTGATAGAAGAATCAGACATATTTGCATGATAGTAAATAACACAAGTACCGTTATTACTACATAGTGGTATGTCCAGAATAAAGGCTGTGAATTCTATAAAGAATATTTAATAGGCCATTATCTTCTTGCAGGCTCCCATGCTAGCATGCATATTTTATTTGTATACAGATTTTGTTTCTTAGCCTGGTTTACACAAATTTTAAGTGACAAACAATAATACATAGATGAAGACCTTTTACTTAGCTAAAAACGCCCCTCTAGTCACCATCATTTTAAGTGACGTTTCCGGTGGAGACCCAGGCGGACAGTGAGGTCCTAGGGGACGTGCAGGCATGTGGCTGCTATGTTGGCTAAATATAATAATCCATGTAGGCACAGAAAGCAAAAAATAAAAATAAGGATAGACAGAAAGAGACGTCCAAATGTCCCTCGAGGTTCCTGTTTCTGCTCTTTCATGCCTGGGAAAATGGTTGACATTTGAGAAAGAATTAAAGCAATGAGAAAGGATAAACTTTATTCTGAATGATACCCAAACAAAGGAATGGAAGCCCCTCAACAGGCCTCCATTGTAACAGGATGCGATGACCTAGACACAGAGAAGAGCAGAACAAGATATGAGGGTTTTATTCAAATCAAGTAACAGAGACACTGAATGGCGTTTTTTGTACTGCATTAGAAAGCTGAGGGATATGGAAGATATCATCAGCTCTAATCAAATGATGGAGTACACAGATATATAGTACATGTTGCAAGACCAAAAAGGACATTTGTTACAGTTAGGAGACCAACAGCTTAGTTTCATATTGATGCAGGTGAAATTGTGTCAGAGCACAGACTGGAAGAGGCAGTATCATTCATCCTAGTACCCTGTTATACACACACTCAATGAGGTGACAACTGGTGTCTTTCAAAAAGCCATTTCTGTCCACCCTGCTCTATTGTCCTCTGACAGAAAAAGGGGGCTGGGAAAGGGAGAAAAGAGTGTGTGTGTGTGTGTGTGTGTGTGTGTGTGTGTGTGTGTGTGTGTGTGTGTATTCAAGTGTGTGCATGTGTGCACGTGTGTGTTTGTGTGTATTCAAGTGTGTGCACGCATGTGTGTGTGTATTCAAGTGTGTGCATGTGTGTGTGTGTGTGTGTGTGTGATGGGGAGAAGGAGAGAAACAGAGACACAAGGGTGTATGTGTGTGTGTGTGTGTGTGTGTATGCATATGTATGTGTGTGAGAGAGATAGAGGGGGAGAAGGAAAGACACAGAGACAGATGAGGGTGTGTGTGTGTGATAGGGGGAGAAGGAAAGACACAGAGACTGCAGGGTGTGTGTGTGTGTGTGTGTGTGTGTGTGTGTGTGTGTGTGTGTGTGTGTGGGTGTTTGCACATGTGTGTGTGTGACGCAGAGACAGGAGGTGACAGAGTTATCAGGAGTGCAGTGGGAGGGGCCAGACATTCATCAGTCTGCCATTTTGTCACTTCAAACGATGGAGTTTAGGATAAAGAACTTCCTGTTGCCTTCTCCATCTAGGGCATTACCAAAACAGGGAAATGGAGAGACAGCTCACTTCAAACAGGAACATGAGCAAGAGAACAGAATGATTGCAGCAGTATGTCCCAGTGTATGTAGGCCTATGATTTCTGTGATATGTGGAGTAATACCTACATTTGTTTCCACATCTTCTCATAATTTAGGGATGGTTTAATATTTTAACAACTAATCCCTTTATTCGGGTTACCCAGAGTCAGATAAACTTGTCTTTGAGCAGAACAGTAGGCTAGCCATCATTTTCTCCCTCTGTATGCAGTTTTAGGGTAGTATCAAAAATGCTTAGCTTAGCATAGCTAGAGTCATCAGGAACTGCTAGAGAGGTGAAATACACGAACAAGCCGGGAATTGGGTGGCTAGGCTAGCACTGTGTGCTATGCACATTGCACATAAACATGAAACACAAAAATGTATTGCATGGCAAGAATCTGAGAGCTGCTCCCTTCACGTTGCAGTTATTTCAGGAAGGGTGACTTGACCAGTATTAGCTCATCCTCAGCATTTCCATGACATTCCGTTCAGTCTACGCAAGACCAATCGCTGCGAGGAATGGTAAATATTTGGAACGATTTGAAGGAATAATTGTTTTTATTTAGGTTGTGAGTGTCGTGCACTAACTGATCAATTGGATGATATATTCTACATCACACTCTGCTTCATTCGGCGGGTGTAGTAGATCTGCATCACACTCTGCTTCATTCAGCGGAGCGTAGTAGATCTACATCACACTGCTTAATTCGCTGGGGTGTAGTAGATCTACATCACATTCTGCTCCATTTGGCGGGTGTAGTAGATCTACATCACATTCTGCTTCATTTGGCGGGTGTAGTAGATCTACATCACACTCTGCTTCATTTGGCGGGGCGTAGTAGATCTACATCACACTGCTTCAGTCGCTGGGGTGTAGTAGATCTACATCACACTCTGCTTCATTTGGCGGGTGTAGTAGATCTACATCACACTGCTTCAGTCGCTGGGGTGTAGTAGATCTACATCACACTCTGCTTCATTTGGCGGGTGTAGTAGATCTACATCACACTGCTTCATTCGCTGGGGTGTAGTAGATCTACATCACACTCTGCTTCATTTGGCGGGTGTAGTAGATCTACATCACACTCTGCTTCATTCGGCAGGGCGTAGTAGATCTACATCACTGCTTTGCTCAGATAGATTTGGGCTTCAGTCATCCAGCTGCAAACTCCGCCTCTACAGGCAGATGAGGAGGTGGAAGGATGGTGGAGGGATGGTGGAGGGCTGGTGGAGGGATGGTGGAGGGATGGTGGAGGGCTGATGGAGGGATGGTGGAGTGCTGATGGAGGGATGGTGGAGTGCTGGTGGAGGGATGGTGGAGGGATGGTGGAGGGATGATGGAGGGATGGTGGAGTGCTGGTGGAGGGATGATGGAGGGATGGTGGAGGGATGGTGGAGGGATGGTGGAGGGATGGTGGAGTGCTGGTGGAGGGATGGTGGAGGGATGGTGGAGTGCTGGTGGAGGGATGATGGAGGGATGGTGGAGGGATGGTGGAGGGATGATGGAGGGATGGTGGAGTGCTGGTGGAGGGATGATGGAGGGATGGTGGAGTGCTGGTGGAGGGCTTGTGGAGGGATGGTGGAGGGCTGATGGAGGGATGGTGGAGTGATGGTGGAGTGCTGGTGGAGGGATGGTGGAGTTCTGGGGGAGGGATGATGGAGGGATGGTGGAGAGCTGGTGGAGGGATGATGGAGGGATGGTGGAGTGCTGGCTGTAGGGATGATAAACTAGAATCCTCCACTGAAGTTTGCTACAGACCTATGCACATGAATATGTGTTATTATTTTAAAAGTAAAATGTCCATGTTACAAGATTTCAGCACTTAAAGTAGTCGTTACTCACCACTCTCACCACGTTCTTGAAGCTTCACCTACTGAGAACAACATTAAGATCTTTGAAATATTAAATGCAATGTTCCGTTTTAGAAAGGACTACGGCTCACTCCTCAGGGCTGGGATACGTTTCATTGTTTCTCATATTGTCAACTTCCACAAAAAGAAGAAAATATGTTACTGATGTAATTTGGTATATGTCATTTGGCATGCTGAACTGCACATGGGCAATAGGGTCTGTTTGACACTTTGATTAGCAATTTGCATTATAATTCATTTAGCTTTTTCATGGACCTGCACAAGTTTTAATTTTGCCCACAGTAGAGGGCCAGAGAACAAGAGGCTCAGTATTCATCACACAGATGCTTTATCACATGGCCACAATCTCAAAAATGTCACTTTCTGTTCTTTCCCACTGCCCCCCCCCCCCCCTCCTCCCCAATGCCGTCTGCCCCTGTGCTCACACAGGCGTATGGCAGTATTCATCAGCATAGTGGAGTTGTTCTAAAGGATAAAGTGTGCTGAATTATGTATGTGCAATAGAGTCACAGATCAGCGTGGTAACTATCACTGACAGCTATGAATACCTGGGAAGAGGCCAGAGACCATCTCACACTTGGTTCTCTCTCTCTCTGAACATCTTTTTCTTCAGGTGACGCTATATATCACAGAGCACTTTGTTTTCTCCAAGATCACTAGATTACTCATTTTTGCATGTGGCACCTGGGACCTTCCAGGCATTGTTTCCTCGATATAGATTCATATGCCCTTCCCCACAGAGGTCTTGTTACCTAATTCCTCATCTTCACTTAGCCTAACTCTCTTAATTGCTACATTCTAGAGGTCGTAAAAATAGGCACTCTGCTTTTCTTTTCAGCTAGACGCTTTATTGCCATAAATTTGATTTTTTCATTAATATATATCAGATAAATTACTGCTAATTGTTAACCCAGCTAATATTATTTTGATCAAATCATAAAGCTATTGATCATAAATAAAATAATTTTTGATCATAGTAGTATAAAGCACATTGATAATATCACAGAGTGTGCAGTAAGAGAGATTCTATCTTGAACCAGTCAGTCTTCATTTCATTCAGTGGTGTGTCATCAATCATAGTCTTGCTTTACCCCCCTTTAGTCTGTATAAAGTCTTGTTAAGCCCTTATGAGTCTTGTCCTGATATCTGGGCATCATTTCCCTTTTGTTTCTGTTTCAACAGGATTCCTGCTTGTGGTGCTGATGCTGCAGGAGTCCTGGATACAATCGTTTGGCACACGCAGGCTGTAACCTGCCTATGCCTCCGACACAAGACTCTCCTCCCTCAGTAAAAAAGAGGGCAAGAGGGGGAATGCTGAAGCAAAGGATGCACCAACTGACATAGAAAACTGATTATTCTGCTGGGATAAACACTCCAAATAGTCTCTGAGAATCCTCTAATGGTACTTAGATTTTATCCCAATTGGGAAAAAGCATGTGCACCTCCTGCCTCTGTTAGTCTGGCTGCTGTGCCTGTTGACTTTAATGAGTCACTTGATTTATGTTTGCATTTCCTGCTTCCATGTACATTTAGTGTATATCCCTATGATGAAGTTTGCACAGCCTCTATTTTTGACAGCTAACTGGTTCATCAGTGGGATGTCCCTCTGTCCCTCTGGGGCCAGTTGTGGACATTTGCTGCTCTCTAAATGTGGCGTTCAAGAGCAGATTCACCAGGGTGCCATGCTGCTCCTGATCCAATTTCTATATTGCTGTGAGTTTGAATCTCAGCTTGTTAGTTGAGTCAGCTACCAAGAGCACAGAGGACATTGTATCTCACACTGGCACTAGTCCTCGATAGTGGAAGGATATCTGGTGAAGGGGATTAGGCGGCGGGATCTTCTTGTCCGAGTGGGAGGAGTGTCCTCTACTGCCTTTTTTGCATCCTAAGGACTCGGCCACCTTGTCTGTTCTGGTTTGGCACAAAAATCCAGACTCAAGCACGGATTGCACTGGAGCTCCTGACGCAATACCTAAAGGCAAGTGAACAGTCTATTCTTGATGCTATTTCTGCTCAGGAGACAAAATCTGTTCCTGTTTTTGCTCAGTGCCTGGTCCTTTGATGTCCCTCATACCCGTCCCCAGCACCACCCAGCTCTGTATGATCTGAGTAGGCCGTGAGTTTCCCCTTGAAGCCTGCGATGCAAAGGTAAGTGAACAGTTAATTGTATGTGCTCCAATTTCACCCACATCACACCCTGTTCCTGCATCTATCCCAGATTTCCGAATGTCTGAAACATGTTGCAGTTCCTGACTGTGTGCCACCTCCAATTCAGGTGTCCAGAAGTAGTCCTACACGGTTTCTGCTTATTGCCACATGTGTTGTTAGAGGATCTGATCTACTCCAGGCTCTAGGGTTTAATACCAGGCCACATGTGTTGTTGGAGGATCTGACTCTACTCCAGGCTCTAGGGTTTAGTACCAGGCCACATGTGTTGTAGGAGGATCTGATTCTACTCCAGGCTCTAGGGTTTAGTACCAGGCCACATGTGTTGTTGGAGGATCTGACTCTACTCCAGGCTCTAGGGTTTAGTACCAGGCCACATGTGTTGTAGGAGGATCTGATTCTACTCCAGGCTCTAGGGTTTAATACCAGGCCACATGTGTTGTTGGAGGATCTGACTCTACTCCAGGCTCTAGGGTTTAGTACCAGGCCACATGTGTTGTAGGAGGATCTGATTCTACTCCAGGCTCTAGGGTTTAGTACCAGGCCACATGTGTTTTTGGAGGATCTGACTCTACTCCAGGCTCTAGGGTTTAGTACCAGGCCACATGTGTTGTAGGAGGATCTGATTCTACTCCAGGCTCTAGGGTTTAGTACCAGGCCACATGTGTTGTTGGAGGATCTGACTCTAGCTCAGGCTCTAGGGTTTAGTACATGGGTTAAAGTTCTCCGTCACTACGACGGATTTCCGTCATTTGATTTTTTTGGGGAAAAAATCCGTCAAATCATAATAAACCACACACGCGCGTGCTATCTGTTTTGTGGCCGAAATATTATTCTCACTGGCGCTCATCAGCGCTGGATGAATGACGGCGGTGTCATTTGATTGACTTGCGGTTCCGCCTTCAGATTTGCGGACAGTAGAAAAGTTTTTACCCCCCTCCTGCCTGGCGTGACCGTGGTGCGCGACTCTGTACACCTGCGCGAACGGCGGAGGCTACTTGCTGCATCACATTCTTTTTGCAGTGTTGTCCGAAGCGATATGTGGTAGTATAAAGAAACACCCCTCAAAAACAGGGGAATGAACATTTACCTGACCAATTTTAATGTTGCAGTAGTGCTGGAATTTAGGTTAAAGTACTTTAAAATGCTTGAAATTGTAACGGGTTGAGCCACCGCGATTACGTCATTTTCGGCGTGCGGACCCTCGCGCTGCTCACGCCACTCGTGCTGCGTCAAGTATAAAGGCTTAAACCAGGCTTAACATGGATGGTGTTGTTCTGTTTGTATTTAAAAGCTCTATCCAGTGGTGTGATTTAAATTTGCCATTTTTGGACATTTAATTTTTTTGTAACATACCTACTTAAAGCAGGTAATCTTACGGCTTATGTTTTTGCGATGGTGAATCTGATAAAAACGAGAGATTCATACCTTTTAAAACTCACCAGGATTCACTAAATTTGACTTGATCTTTAAATCATTTTCTGGAAGAGGACCCCCAGATAACTCCCATTAAATACACATTTATGTACATTTATTGCTCAGATGTTCATTCTCTTTTCTCTCCTTACACAGGCTGTTTAGATAAATATACTTTATAAATGTGTTTATTGTGTAGAATTAGGCAAAAGAGGCCATTTCCCAACTACACCACATTTTCAGTAATTGCTGGCATTGTCTTTTGCCAGGAAAAATTTTCAGTCAAATGAAAATTTCTTGCTTTAACCCATGGTTTAGTACCAGGCCACATGTGTTGTTGGAGGATCTGACTCTACTCCAGGCTCTAGGGTTTAGTACCAGGCCACATGTGTTGTTGGAGGATCTGACTCTACTCCAGGCTCTAGGGTTTAGTACCAGGCCACATGTGTTGTAGGAGGATCTGATTCTACTCCAGGCTCTAGGGTTTAGTACCAGGCCACATGTGTTGTAGGCTCTGGCTCCCCCTCTCTTTGTCTCTCTCTTCCCTTTCTGTGCTACAGGTCCCACCTTGGCATCCGTCCCTGTAAAACCCAGCAGCTCTGATTCCTGTCCCAGGAACAACTGCTTCAGCTCCTGTGGATGCTGATGTCCTGGAACTGCCAGATGCTGGCGCACCAAACCTTCTCCAGATCTCCCAGCCGCCAAGTCTCAGCCGTCCCCACGTTGCCAAATCTCTAGTACTGCTTCTCATTCTGATCTTCCTAATCTGATGATCTTTCAAGGTCAATCTCCCACAATTTAACCATTCAACTGGGACAGGTCCTCTTCCCTGTCCCTTCAATAGTCATTCTTCCCATTCTGAATTCTCTTCTACTCTTGTCCTAGTGTCCTGGCTCAGAGTTTCTACTTACTCATATCCGCCTTCTTCACTGAGCTCTCAGTTCCTCTCAGTGTTTCAGCAGCCCAGAGGCATCACAAACCTGTGTCACTTTCCTGGCCACATCTATTGCTTCTTGCGGTATAATTTGAGCCATGCTTAGTTCCTTTACACATTCCCCTGTCTCAAATACTTTTCCATCATGATTCTTTAGTTCACTGTTCAATCGAAACCCTGTCCTCTGTCTCCACCTTGATCCTCATACAGTCCCTGTGCCCACTCTCGAGCCCAGAGGTCTATACTAAGTATGTGGAAAGGAGCCCTAGTACTCTAGTATTCTAGTACTCTCTTGTACTCAATTGCCTAAACATCATTCCTGGTTCCAATTTCCTGCATGAAAATGATTCCTATCTTCTGCCCTGCTGCCTGAAGTGTTCTCCACCACTGGCTACTGTCTTCATCTGCAACCTTCTGGTCCTGTTTCATTCCTCCATTCTGTATTCAGATGTCCTCCTCCCAGCCCTGATGCTAACTAACACTTCCATGGACATAATGTTGAAGTTACTGAAGTTACTTGGGCTTAATGTTACTAAACTTACACAGTGCAGGTCTATTGCTATGTAGCTCTAATTTTATCTGCCTTCAGATAATTTTTTGTGATGGAAAAGTACACCTATATACAGTAAATAAGTCGTTCTAAAATTGTTTTACTTTGTGTTGTAAATATAAACTATACATAAGAACAAATATACAACGTGGCTTTTTTAAATGAAAAAAAATGGCATCTAAAGCCCATCAAAATGAATAAAGCCAATACAATACCACGGCAACAAGTCGTATAAATAACCGTCATGCAGGCGTCTACTGTGAACCTGCGCTTCACGTCTCATGTTTTTCACTTTGCCTAACTGCTTGTCTATAGTTGGCGCTAACACCATAAAACACAGGAACAGAAAACAATACACTTTGATTGATGCATTATTAGGAATGGCCAATATTTCAGTATAATTTAAAGAACCTTCATGCTTTGATTATTTTGGTAAAAAAAAAAAAAGTGTCCAGTTTGCACTGAAAAAAAACATGCTAGCAAATGGTTTTATCAATAATGAATTCAGTGAGTAAATGAACACTGCACTAGGCAGCATGAGGCGTCTATGGTGTGATTAGTGCCTTGGGTGTGCTGTCACTGTGGGGAAACGTTTTACTGCGGCTACTGCAGGGAGGAGTGCTATCTGCTCTGATCATCACGGGGCCGAAAACCCATTCAGCTGACACTCTCAAAGCTTTGTTTGCATGTTTGTATGTGGGGGACAGAGCTCGAACGCTGTGGGCCATCTGGAGGATCAAAGAGCTCTTTCCCACTGCCTCTCTCTCTCTCTCTCTGTCTTTCTCTGTCTCTCTCTCTGTCTTTCTCTGTGTCTCTCTAATGCTCAGCACTCTGGCAGGAAATTTGTTCAGGAGATAAGCAAACTAGGGTCAAACACTCACCTCGCTGACACACCAATTACGCCTGAATAAGACGCAGTTATTAAATTGCCTTTTAACGCCAAATGCAGTGACATGTTAATGCTGGGAGTAGAGGAGAGAGAGAGAGAGAGAGAGAGAGAGAGAGAGCGAGAGGGAGAGAGAGAGAATGAGAGAGAGAGGAGAGAGAGAGAGAGAGAGAGAGAGAGAGAGAGAGAGAGAGAGAGAGAGAGTGGTCACAGGCACTTAAGAAATGTGCCACTTCCAGATAAAGCTGCCTTTATACACATGCACACTGGGTGATGAATGCAGAAGCCTAATTAGAGAAAATGGCATCAACACAGACCAGACAAGAATACAAATGCATTTTGTGTGTAAGTGTTGGGGGGAGTAGTGTTTAGCTACTGAACACATTCACAGCTTTGTATGGTTTCTCAGATTCCATGACATTCCATACAATTTAGAATTCCATCTGCAAGATAGCTAATAATGTTGCATTATAAATAATATATATTAAGAAGAATACATTATAAAGAATATATCATTTTACAAACAACTAGCCATACATTATATCAAAAAATTATAAAACACTTGCACGTGTCAATTTTTTAGACATGTCTTTAGTATGCTGTAGAGCAGGGGTACTCAACTAAATTTGTCCGCGGTCCAATTTTGGCAGATACCTGTGACCTGAGGTCCAGTGCGGCGGGGGTGGCGAACGTAAGTTGTTGAGGGGGGTGGCGGCGAACGTAACACTCGTGACGGAGTGTTTTTTTAATAGCCCTGAAAAGGTCCGTATCCAGTTAATCAGGAATGAGATTGGGTCCGGACAGGACTGCGTTCGGGTCCGGATCCGGACCGCGGTCCGCCAGTTGAGTACCCCTGCTGTAGAGTCTGTTGTCTTTTTCAGCAGACATTTTTCAGTGTGTCATGTCACCCTCACTACACTGAGGAAATAAAGGTGTTCATGTCTAAAACATGTCTATATCAAAAGATGTACTATGAACAGGATTTGTTATAAGATTAAATTTCTGTGGTTCTCAAACAAGAACTGAACTCTTGATCATTATCAAACTTAAAAAGTAAAATACAGACAGTAAGCAGACAGAAACAGACAGCAGACTGTAAATGGACTGTGACACTTTTCTTCACATTAACTGAACCACTAAACATAAATAACTTTGCAAACAAACCCAAGAAACATCAGTTTATGAATGAGGACAATAAAATACATTGTTTGGTAGCACTTTATATTATAACTAATATAATTACTATTTCCTATAAAGTGCAGGCAATTTAGTTGTAATTAGTAATTAATCACAATTATAATTACAAAATACAGATTCAGTGACTTACCACATAAATTAATAAACAATATTTGTCATCATTAAAATATGCAACAAAAATGTATTCTAGGTTCAGTTTTCTCCAATAAACCTCTATTTTACAAGTGTTTGGTGCATTTCAGGATCAGGACTGATTTTGTGATCTACGTCTAGCAGATATTTACTTCAGGCAAATAATTGTAAAAATAAACAAAAGGGAAAAAGCTTACCAAAGCTCACAATTCATGAATGACAATTATGCTTGTTATCACATTTGTACTTTTGTCTTTGAACACACTTGTATTACACACCTGTAATTGCATTTTGTAATTTTTACTATTACCATTTTCATCACATTATAATTATATTTAAGTACTTATTAATTGAACTTTAATTACTGAATTTGTCATATTGTCATGAGATCAGTGTAATTGAAACCCAGCCCAGAAATCTTTAAAAATAGTCAGGCCTGAAAATCACTCTTATCCCCTAGAAGTGCATGTAATACTTCTACATTATTACTGAGACAACTGAGAAATAAAAAATCACCTTGAAATTCTTATCAAAGCTTTTGCCTCTCTATAGACTTTCTGTGTTGAATTATGGAAACCAACCGGATGGAGATAAAGGCGTGGTTACATGAGATTAAGCTTTCTCTCTCTCTCTCTCTCTCTCTCTCTCTCTCTCTTTCTTTCTTTCTCCCTCTTTCTCTTTCTCTTTCCCTCATTTAAGACACAGCAGTCTCTTTTAGTAATGGTGACTCACACATTACTTACTGCAGTGGAAAAGGCGGAAATGGGGGTAGAGTTACCATAGTAACAAAGTATGCTAACCCTGGTGTGAAAAGGGGGTTTAAGAGACTGGTCTGGACCAAGTCTTCTAGAGCAGCACTATATTTGTTAAGCATCTTTCTGAGGGGTTTAAATAAGAGACATTTTCCAAAGACTTTCAGCACACTTGAAATACATCTGCTCTTAGATGAAAGAAAAAGTTGGAATAGAAGCCATCCAAACCCCCTCTGCAATCAATAAACTGGGAGCAGTGTGAAATGCTATTTGTCTCACAAATTCGGCCTTAAGTGTCTTGCCCATATACCTGTCACTTGCTCATCGTTTCACCTGTACTCAAACTTCAACTTTGTAGCAGTGGAGAAATGCGGTCTGGCGTGAGCACAGCCTCACTGATCTGACGCGGTACACAGACTTTTATGAGCAGACCTAGCCGGCCACATTTGAACTTGATGCTCATTTTTCTCTGACACCCATAGGCAGAACAGCACGTCTCCGCCATTAATCAGTAGAGATTAGTCCAAAAGGAAGGGAGGGCTACTGTTATTAAGTAGTAATTGTGTTAAGGAGTTGCAATGGGAACATTAGTGCTGACGGTCGGGACGTCGTCTGATGTGGATGGCAGCTTGTCAGGGACAATCTTCAGCCTACTAAAAAGTGCTCAGACAGGCCTGGGTGTGGAACAATGGTACATTTATCATGCTTGTGCATCACAGACCATGGGCCTGTCATGCAAATGTGAGCGTGAGTTCTGTCTTGCACATACTCAAGATGCGCAAATATGCTATACAAAGTTGCAAATGGTGATGTCTGTGATTCTGCACTGCGTTTCCAGATCCCACCTCCCTCTTTCTCTGGAACAGGCACACACAGATTTAGGATCTGAGATCCTCACCAGAGAGCAGGAGAGAGTGGGCGGAGGGCCAGCACTGAGCTGGGCAAAGTGGCACATGGCACATGCTGCCCAACGTTACCTTCTGCTGAGAGAGAGCGCGTGCAGGAGACATCTCTTACCATGATCTTTATCTCCTCCTCTGCCATTTTGTACAATGGCATTTCTAACTGATAATAATGTTTTTTTTTTTTATCAAGCTAAAGGGTTTCACCAGATTCTCTGTCCATAACAATTGTTTTTGAAACTTTAGGAAGCATTCACTTACCCATTACCATGATGCACAAAACAACAAAACACACACTACACAGTCATTCTGCCATACACTAATATTAGCAATTTAGTGTATTAGCTTGTAGCTTGACAACATTACAATGTGTAAACAACACTGTTTAGTCTAAAATCAGAACTCGCTGAAAATATTGAGGTTCTGTAAATTATGGTTAAACACCATCATTTTAATGGTTTCATTTTAGCAACAGTGTCAAGTGGTATAATAAGTAAGTCAGCAACCACAAATTTATCTAACTGCCTGACCAAAACGACTCCAACAAGGACAATACACCAGGAAGTCTCACAGAGGATAATATATTAATATAATAATAATTATTATTATTTAGATGCCGTTTTGTATACTCTTACAGGAATGTACTCTGGACAAAATCGAGGTAAGCGGTAACTATAAAACATATTTCATGTTTCTTAAGGAGGCTGTTCTCAGAGCCAGCGTCTCCTGGGAGAAGCGTTAGTGCTGTGTGTGTAAAAACGTGTCACCCTGGATTCTGAGGAGAAGCGCATCCACATGTAATGGACCATGTCCGGAAATCGATTCTTATTCCCCTGTTAATACCCTCCCCCCAACCACCACCATCACCACCACGCCACTGTCCAATCGTTTAGCTGGAGGGATTTAGGAGGCCTGTGTTGGAACACTGAGTTATTAGGTTAAGTAGTTAAACCATAAGACTGACGCTTACATGCGGCAGCTGCACGATCACCAGACCAGTCCTGATGCTGCAGATCTAAGCTCAGGGAACACAAATCGCCTCTCTTGGCTTTCAGAGGAATGTCACACTGGTGTGACTGTACAGGATAAGGGGCACTTTCCTGCAGTCAAAACACTGACACTGGAATGACAGCCATAATAAATTACAATACAGCCATTCATATTTCATTGTAAGCATATATTAATAATTATATTTCTGGAGTATGCCTTTTTTACTGTACGGTTGTTGGATGTCTTGTCTATGTAATTCTGTTCCAGACCGCATGGTTTCCAACAGAACATCACACACAGATTTTCAGTGTCTCCGTGGTCTAGCTTTTGGCCACTGATGAGGCCATGTGGCTAACCTTAAGCTGGCCAAAAATACAGCAGGCAGCACAACTCTGAACCTGAGTCTAATCCAGAAATTCTAGACAAGACACCGCGAAGCACTACGCTCTGAACCTGAGTCTAATCCAGAAATTCTAGACAAGACACCGCGAAGCACTACGCTCTGAACCTGAGTCTAATCCAGAGATTCTAGACACGACACCATGAAGCACAACTCCCACTGACAGCTTTCCCCACTGTACTAACGACATTCCATTGAACTGGCAAAAATCCTCAGATCGAAATCTTAATTAATAATTTTATAGCAGCTCTTGAGTAATAAACGCATTAATAACTCAGGGTACCGCCACTGCCTTCATCTCAAATTCTGCAGAGCACTTCAATCCACTGAGGTCAAGTGGACGTGTGCGGAGCCAAAAATGCATGATCTAGCTGAATATGGAAACAATATGCATCACTGGATACTAGGATGGCTTAAATTTATACAACATGTTCAATTCTATGTAAATCTGGAATTTGTGAAATGTCTAGAAATAAAGGCTATAATAAAAGGTATATTTGAGCAATGGGTACATGCTAAAAGACTTTTTTACACTAGACTAGCTACCACTAGCTATTTCAGAATGTGTTGTGTAATCTTTGCACTGCGCTGCTTCCCAGACTCTTGAAAACGCTGCATGGCATTCTGGGTAGTGTCTCCTCTAATCCCACAACCCAAATGAAAATGTAAATATATTCAAAAGGATTAGGAAATGAAGATTTATTCTAAATATATTCACACCATAGTTCAGTTAAGCAAAACTTGATTACTGCTCAAAAGTTGATATTTTTATTTTGTTGTCTTTCTCAACCATGGGGCAATGGATCAATTCCTATTAGTCTGCTATATTTTCGGAGCTCAATCACCATCCGTGCAGACTCTGCCTGGAGTATCTGAGAACACTTAATAAATGGTGGGCTGTTATTGACTTCAATTTAGAGAAAGCTGCTGAATGCCTTTCTTCCATAGAGGTACAGAGCACCTCAGGGAAATACAGAATTGCATTGCATAGGAAACATATTACCACAGGTCAGAGCCTCCAGTTTAAAGGATTTATTGCTGAGCCCGACTGATATTTTCACCTCTCTTATCTTTCTCAACTGTCTCTGCAGCTCATGTAGAGCCCTGCTCATTCCAACACACATTTGTCGCCAAGATGCAAAACGTGTTTTTGAAAGAAAAGCTTCAGAAAATGCCTGTAAATACTTAGTGTACTCTAGACATTTTGTTGGGTTGTGCTACACAGACTTTCAGTGGATGGCTGATCAACCTACTCTTACAATTTTATCTCAATGCTCTGTTCTTCATTTTGAAAACAAGTAGCAATCACTTTACATAACTAAAAGACCTCATGAGAACCGGGTGAGTTTCACAGAAATGTGCCTGTGCCTTAAAGAAAAAAACATGAATGAATCCTGTGAACCTAAAATGAATCCTACGATGGACATGAGGCCCAATAAATTCTTGAGTAATCAGAGAACATTAATCAAATAGCTATCTGCTTACTTGTGACCACATAAAAAATGTGTGTAAACAATTATAGTGTAAATGCTTCCAAGACACTTTTCAAATCTGATTGCACAACCTACCCCTGAGTAATCAGATAGTAATCAGATAGCTAGCCAATTCTTTGTGACCACAAAAAATTGTCATGTAAAAGGCCCCAAGACACATTACAAATCTAAATGAAGCGCGCCTTGGAAGCATTAACATGACAATCTTTATGCAGTAAAAAGCAAATGGATAGTTCTCAGATTTACAGCAGCATCACTCAGAGCCTTGTGTGAACAGGACCTAAAACACTCTTAGACCCTGCTGTGTAGATCTTACACAGTACCAACATAAGAGCCCTCTGCAATTATTGCCATTCCAAAATGAATGGCTTCTAAAATGTTATGTGATCTTTGTTTAAGCCAAACAAGGACAATTTTATTTAATAAACAAAACAAGGTTTTACATTTCTATATAATGTTTCTGAAAATTGTTTAAACAATCAAGGTCAGAGAGAAAAAAAGAAGTGAAGTGTCATATCCAGTAATTAGAGGAGCATGCGTCTATTGCCACATTTTTAGAGGTTCTTTGGCCCATTTGTCTACAGGAAGGAAATAAACCCTTACACACGCACACGCGCACACACACACACACACACACACACACACACACACACACACACACACACGTGCACATGCACACACAAACGCACACACAGAGGTGCTTGTAGGTTACCAGACAAAACACTTACTCTGTTTCTTTCATCACAAAAACTGAACACGTCACATACATGAATCCTTAGCATATGAATCATTAATACACAAGTCTTTTATATGAGTGTTGTATCTCAGTGAGTTGACTGATATAACCATGTTTAGAACAGGAGCTGTGAGGCAGGACTATTCACTACAGCTTGTACATCCCTGGCCTCCTTCTGTCAATGCTTAATTAATTTACTTGACAACTCCTTAATGGTTTCCAACATAAGCAGAGCTGAAAATGCTGCCGTGCCTTATGTAGTAATCTCCACATCTCTCAAACTGGCAAATTTGTCAAGAAGTTTTCATAGTTGTCGTTTTGTGTTTTGGTTAAATGTAAGATTCAAGGTCTCGTGCAACTAAAATTAATCTCTTTACCAAACATCAAACACCAACAAAGTCCCTTTTAGTCCCTTCTTTGCTAACTGTTGGCACAGCAATGCAAGGATAATGAATTCAGACGTTATTGGAATGTTAATGTCGCTCAGCCAATCATAGTTGTACATGTAAATGTGTCATTTGCATGTGATTGAGAAGGTTTTGAATAAAAAAGAAAATCCTAAAAAAAAAGACAAGGGTAATTGCTTTGCACGAGAAATTCCTCTCTTTTCATTTCATGTAGCAACCCCAGTCTAATAGTATAGAGCACAGTGTCTGAGCCCACGAGGCTGGCAGGGCAGACACACACTATCGGAATTAAAATGAGTCACAAATCAGCTCTCACTGCTTTCCAATTTGCACACCCCTGCTGGGGGGAGGGCAGCATCTCATCCCTGATTGGCAGGGAAGACTGAGATCTTAGTTGCTCCTCCTTTATTGGATTATAGTGGACTACAGCACTGGTGGTAGCCCCTACACTAACATTAGCATTGCACTATTCCAAAAAAGAACCAAACA
Source organism: Brachyhypopomus gauderio (assembly GCF_052324685.1). Lineage (NCBI taxonomy): Eukaryota > Metazoa > Chordata > Actinopteri > Gymnotiformes > Hypopomidae > Brachyhypopomus > Brachyhypopomus gauderio. The sequence goes on from NC_135212.1 coordinate 28,188,049, forward strand.
ACAACAAAAAAAAAACCTGCTAGAAAGTGTATAAAATGTAATAAGCAGTGCATTGCAAATTCAAAACATATTATCTTCTACACATGATCAGTATGTCCTCTCCACTAGGACAAAATACATTACATATACATTCTCAAATTTCTAGGGGTTATTTAATAATTTAAAATTATTTATAAAGTCAGAATCAACATCTGTACTTCAACTGTGTACTAGTCCCTGTACAGGGAATGTCAAAATTCTCTCCGGAGTGGCATAATGGCAGAGCTGGACTCCAAACAATTAAGGTCATTAGTCTATAAAGAACACGAACAGCTGAAGCTGCTCCACAAATAACAACCCATTAAGGCATTAATCAAAAGGGAAACAGGAAATACGTATTAATTCAGACATGTGACATCAATCACAGAGGAAATCAGAATCACAAATATGATTAGCCAGGATTCAGCGCTCAAATATGAAAACAAACACAAGACAAAGTGATGCAGGTTTTTGCTAATCTGCATCAGAAACACAGCTCAAACATTTTGTTCTAAAGGATTGTCAGAATAACTCAAATAGCAAAATAAATCAAAATAACATTTATTACATCTTATTAAATCACATAAAAAGAAATAAACTGGGAATGGATATATATATGGATTTGAGTTGGAAGGAGAGTGGTTGTTGTTCACTGAGCTGAGATCCCTCTGAGGCTGAGGAGACCATGCTGGAGCCCAGTGCACCTTCTCACCACGCCCATCTCTCCATGTGCCCATGAGAGGGCCGTTGAGGTTTAGCAGGACTAGACAGCTAATATATCAAACCTATCAAAAAAAAACCCTATTATAATACAGAGGCAGGAAATGAGCAACATAGAGCATCATTACAGCCTACATTGATCTTCCAGAGCCCAAAGGCCTAAGAGCTGTGCTCTGCTAATATGCTACACTAAGAGCTGTGCTCTGCTAATATGCTACACTTAAGAGCTGTGCTCTGCTAATATGCTACACTAAGCACACAAGATCCCAGCACCAGCTCTCTGCTCAACCCCTCCCTCTGACTACCCAACACATTCCTGTAACACCAAACATGCGTTATGATCAGCACATTACAGTAATCACAGTAATGAAGTGTACACAGGTGCAGTAGAGTTAGTGCCTGGACCGAGAGCCAGACTGCTACTGTTCTGCCTGTGTTGGCGTCACCCCCCCTCCCCCCACGCACACACAAACACACACAACCCCCCCCCCCCCCCCACAGACACCCCACCCCACACACACACACCCCACTCCCCCGTGGTCGCTGTGCCTCCCTGACATCCTTCACCATGACCGCCAAGCACAGCAGCCTGGAAACTGGGTCACGGGGAGCCACAAATTCAATCTGCACAGGCAGAGGACCTGGGGAAGTGGGGCACGTGTGGTTCTGACCTGGTACTGCACCCGCCTATGCCACACTCAGGGTCTGCTCACACACAACCCGGGTTCCTGGGACTGCAAAGGGCACGGAGACACTGAGAACCTGTCAGTACGCACCGGGTCATTAGCTTCCAAAAAAGCCATATTTAGTTAGCAGTGCATTTTATTCTCACTCATGTAGCCACTGGTTCATCATGCAGAAAATCATTGGCCTTTATTATCAACCATAACAGCTCCATGCACTCGTTAATGCCACTGGCCTTATAATCAATGTCCTGAAATGTCATACCATAGATCTTTGCATGTTACATGCTACAGTAGCAAAGAGAGGGAGTTGTTAGCCTAGCGTTTCCAGCACGTGTGTGCCTGTGTCACGGCGTCCGTTAGCCAAGCAGCTAGCTGTGAACTGAAGCGAATCTGGGAGGGGAACTCACATGCTCAATGTGCCTCCTGACCTTTCCACGCATATGACCTCTATAATGACATTAGTACTGGAGTCGGCACCATGGATATCAATTACCTCCACTGCCGGGCTGTTAAATAGAAGGCCAAACCAATCGCCTTACAGCCTAGCTGGGCTAATTTATACAGCTCCCTAATGTCCAAAGTCTGCTCAGCTCCTGCCCAAAGTGCCATGAGTCTCCCTTTAACTTGCTAGGAGACAATTAGCAGCCTAATACTCTTTCCAAAGCCCCACTTTGTCCTGTTAGCTCAGCATGAAGAGGAGACCAACAGTGGGCCCAGTCTGTCGGGTGCTCTATCACTTCAACTGGCTGCCAGTTACAAATAGAGCCGTGGATATGTACATTACATAAATGCTAAACACAAGTGGAAAGAAGCATAAAGACCAATGTGAAGTCGATATAATGGCGATAAGTGTGAGCATGCTGTCAGAAGTCAGGCATGGAGACACAACAGCAGTGGGGAAGAGGACTGAGCCAGGCTGTGAGAGAACATCCCCTGGGTAACGTCACCCCGCGCTGCTACCCACACCACCGCAGACAGAGAGACAGCAGGCTAGTTCGGCCCTGTCTGAAGTCTTCGTCATGCAAAGGTACTATATTGGGACCATGAGTTAATGGCATGCTGTAGCCCAGACTGAGTCTGTGTATAATTCATTTGGGGGGATCTATATTGCCTTCATAGAACACTACTCATAATTTATTTCATGAAGTGCAAAAAAAAAAAAAAAAAAAACTATACGTCATATCATTATAAATGGCACCAATATATGACAGTAATAAATAACATCAGAAATGTTCACTTTAATGAAGTGTAAATGAAGAATGAAAATAATAACAAAATGACCGGATTAGATTAGTGAAATTTATACTTTATGTCAGGTGAGATAAAACCACTGTTTGCTTTGTATTTTTTATTTACCTTAAGTATAGAAAACAAAGAAAACCATTTTGAGCAAATAGAAACATTGGGCATGGTAGAAAGTGGTAGATGGTATTTTGCCTGCCAGAACCAACCAATTGACCAGGGGGCAATTAACTGCAGTGTGTGTAAGAACACTGTTCCTGCTTTTAAAATGGCATTTAATGCCATGTAGTGAACGACACCTTTTCCACTCATACACTCTGCCTTTCTCTCTCCATTTCCCCTGGCTGCCATCAAAAGACATGTCTCACTCCCTCGTTCACTCACTCCCTCGTTCGCCCTCAAACCATCGTGATCCTTTACACGGCTTTGCCTTTTACTACAACAGGTCAGTAGACGGCTTTAACCTTTTACTACAACAGGTCAGTAGACGGCTTTAACCTTTTACTACAGCAGGTCTGTACACAGCTTTGCCTTTTAATACAGCAGGTCAGTAGACGACTTTAACCTTTTACTACAGCAGGTCTGTAGACAGCTTTGCATTTTACTACAGCAGGTCTGTAGACATCTTTAACCTTTTACTACAGCAGGTCTGTAATGGCTTTGGCTTTTACTACAGCAGGTCTGCAGACATATTTAACCTTTTACTACAGCAGGTCTGTAGAAATCTTTGACCTTTTATTACAGCAGGTCTGTAGATGGCTTTGCCTTTTACTACAGCAGGTCTTTCCATCATGGGTGTTCTTAGGACCAGCCTGCCAACAGACAGCAGCACAGTCAGCAATCAGGATATCACACTTGCACTTTTACCTTGTATGCTATGTCTCCCCAGAGATTGCCCCAGATGTGTGTGTGTGTGTGTGTGTGTGTGTGTGTGTGAGAGAGAGAGAGAGAGAGAGAGAGAGAGAGAGAGAGAGAGAGAGAAATATTAAATGCATTATGCAAAATTCATAATTTCAACAGTTTTCACGTTCTGATGTTATTAAATATAATGGTTTGGGAACACTGCACAGGAGGGAGGGTTGAGGAACATGAATCAGTCACCATCACCTTTGCAGGTACAGGACCACTGTTGTTTCATCTTAGTCAAAGCAGTCCCACTAGAGCTTACAGAAGGAGAAAGAGGGTATATATTTGGGAGAGAAAGAGAAAGAGAATGAGAGAAAGAAAGAGAGTGAATAATTATGGGGAAGGATAAGATAGAAAAAGAACAATAGTAAAATGATTTAAAAAGTAAATGCACAGGATGAGTGAAATGAAGAGTTGGAGATGGTGTGCATGAGAAGGCTAGGAGAGAGAGAGAGAGAGAGAGAGAGAGAGAGGCAGAGCACAGAAGAGAGGAGGGGGTGGATGTGTTAATACACAGGAACACTGCATCAAACCAGTGCACTGCTCTGAGCGGGATGCGTCAGCAGTACATTCACGTTTCCACTGAAGGACAAAAGGAGGAGACAGAGAAAAGCACCTCAGCTGCCCACAGCCCCGTCACATGAAGAGAAAGAGCGTGTGTGGAGCGTGAACGACGGGGGGAAGGAGCGTCGCTGTGGACAGGCGTCTTCTCGGGGTGCATGTGCGTGTCTCTGCCTTCTTCTCTCTCTCTGCGCACGCTAGCCCGGCTCACGCCACAGAGCCCTGGCCAGCCCACAGTCGCTTGGGCAGAGCAGGCGAACTGCCACAACTTACTACCTCGAGACGCGGGAAGAAAGGAATACAGCAGGATCTGCACCAAGAGAGGGGGGACACACTACAGAAACCTTTTTTCGAGACAGCTCTCTGAAAATCAGCCGCATGCTCACAGAGTAGGATCAGTTGCGCCTTTTCCGACACTGAAAAGAGAGAAAGAAAGAGAGAGAGAGAGAGAGAGAGAGAGAGCAGGAAGGAGCGATTTCTACACAGAGCTTTACTGCTGTGCTACTGCCCCCTTCCTCTACTCTTGCTCCCGCACCACCACCCCGAGCCCCCCTCTGGAGAAATTGACGGATTATTGCTAACTGTGCACACGGCAGTCTGCAGCTGCTACAGCATCGGGCAGGAGAACGCAGCGAGTTAAAAAAGCAAGACAGAATGACCGCAGTGTGCGTTTGATGCCTTTTTTGTATTCGTCAGTGCACAGCTAATCAACTGGACAAGTAAGGAGGGCGCTGGACAACAGCAAAGTGAGAAACTGGTTAGTCTTTAACAGAGAGGAAGATATCGACCTCATTGATATCGGGACCTCATTCCCCTCTATTCCTCTTTTCTTCTTTTTATTCTTCTTCTTCTTCATCTGCTTTGCTACAGTTTGTTGTGCTTGCAGTTTAGCAATGGAATCTTGTGAAAAATGTCCAGCTGTATTCAGCATTGGCTTCCAAGGACAATCAGGGGGAGAGCTGAAAGATCTCTTCTCGTTCGACTGGATCCGGGCACCTGCTTAGCTCACTGGGCCTTACCTCTTGGAACAGTTTTTCTAAACACTCCTTGTTTCTGGAAATCAGAGGAGCCATTTTGTCAAAGTCATTCACACTCCAGTTTACTTTTTGAAAAAGACATATTTAAAAATGTTGTGGACGTCTTGCTGACCGTGGCCAGGACTGCGTAAAACAGAAATGGAGATAGAACAGTGAACTCTGAACTAATGAGGTAAAGCATTCTACATTTAAACTTATTTCTTGCACTGCTGTTTGCTTCTCTCCTCTAACTGTTTTGCTCTCTCTTCCTCTCCCTCCTTCCCGCACTCCGCATGTCTACTCTGTGTGTTTACAACAGCACCATCCTGCACTGTCGATGGAAAACAGAATCAGTGTCTTGCTCAAACCAGGGTAGGGCCACTGTTCTCCGTTCCCGAGCCGAATCCCCACGCGATGTTGAATTATGAACGTGCCACATCATGAGTCTCTTGTGGCAGGTAACTGTGCACCGTGTCTGGAACGCAGCCCTGCTCTGTGCAGTCTACCTCCTGGTGCGAGCGTGGAGTGTGTGCGCCGCCCCCACTGGACCGCAGAACTGCCCAGCTGTCTGCTCCTGCAGTAACCAGTTCAGCAAGGTAGTGTGTACGAGGCGTGGCCTGGTCAGAGTGCCCCCTGGCATACCTACCAACACACGGCACCTCAACCTCATGGAGAACAGCATCGAAATAATCCAGGCCGACACATTCCGGCACCTGCACCACCTGGAGGTGCTACAGCTTGGTAGGAACTCCATCCGGCAGATTGAGGTAGGGGCCTTCAATGGCCTCACCAACCTCAACACCCTGGAGCTGTTTGACAACCGGTTGACCGTAATCCCCAGTGGTGCTTTCGAGTACTTGTCGAAGCTGCGGGAATTGTGGCTCAGGAACAACCCTATTGAGAGCATCCCATCTTACGCATTCAACCGTGTCCCCTCACTTATGCGTCTGGATTTGGGTGAACTGAAGAAACTGGAGTATATATCTGAGGGTGCTTTTGAGGGATTATACAACTTGAAATACCTAAACCTGGGAATGTGTAACCTACGGGAGGTACCTGTCCTCTCCCCATTGGTGGGGCTAGAGGAACTAGAGATGTCAGAAAACTATTTTCCGGAGATCAAGCCTGGATCCTTCAGGGGTCTAAAATCCCTAAAAAAACTCTGGATTATGAACTCCAGGATCACCACAATGGAGCGAAATGCTTTTGATGATGTCACAGCCTTGGTTGAGCTCAACCTGGCCCACAATAACCTTAGCTCTTTGCCCCATGACCTTTTCGCGCCCTTGAGTTATCTGGTAGAGCTGCACCTGCACCATAACCCATGGCGTTGTGACTGTGATGTCGTGTGGCTGGCCTGGTGGCTGAGAGAGTACATACCAACCAACTCCACATGCTGTGGCCGCTGCCACACTCCCGCCCACCTTCGGGGGCGCTACCTTGTAGAGCTGGACCAGAGCACCTTCCAGTGTTCTGCTCCATTCATCCTGGATGCTCCACGTGACCTTAACATTTCCGCTGAGCGCGTGGCCGAGCTCAAGTGTCGTACGGCACCCATGTCGTCTGTCAGATGGCTCCTCCCCAATGGAACAGTGCTGACCCACGGCTCCAACCATCCACGGATATACGTGCTCAATGACGGAACTCTGAACTTCTCCAACGTGCTTCCGTCTGACACAGGCGTGCACACTTGCATGGTGACCAACATGGCAGGGAACTCCAACGCTTCCGCCTACTTGAACGTGAGTGCAGCGGAGCTCAACACGTCGGAGCACCTCAGCTACTTCACCACGGTGACGGTGGAGGTGGTGGAGACCACGACGGAGGAGGCGATCAAGCCCAAGACGGTCACGGCCTCACCCTCCGTCTTCCAGCCCGTGTTCATCTCCACGCCCACCGTGCTGCTGCAGACGCCCCGTCAGGTGAGCGTCCCCACGGCGCGAGGGACGGTGCGCCCGCCCGCCAGCCTGGACGAGGTGATGAAGACCACGAAGATCATCATCGGCTGCTTCGTCGCCGTCACGCTGCTCGCTGCCGTCATGCTGATTGCGTTCTACAAGCTGCGTAAGCGACACCAGCAGAGGAGCACGGTGGCGGCTGCCAGGACTATGGAGATCATTCAGATGAATGACAACGACCAGCCCAGCGCCCCAGGGACCAGTTTACCTGGAGAGGTAGGGATGGTGCTGCCGGGCTTGCGAAGCAACAGCACGTACAAACCCATCTGCAGCAGCTACAAACCAGCACATTCTGCTTCCTGGACAGAGAACAACACTGGCAACTCTCTGCACCGCTCGTCCCGGCCCGCCACCATCAGCACCATCCCCGAACCCTACCTGATCAAAACCCACACCAAGGAGAAGGTACAGGAAACCCAGATCTAACATTCTCATCACTTCCTCCTCCTCTGAGCCCTCTTCTGATCCCCATGACAACATGCAATAGAATGCACAAAGAAAAGACAGCGATTACTTTTGTACCCAGTGCAAAAATAAGACTGTTTTTCTTGTACATGCTTATATATAAATATATGAATATAAATATATAAATTAATCCACTATGGGATGGTAAGAGAAGCAGATTATATAAAAATGAAAAATGAATTTAAACTATTTTCTAACTTGTAACTTCTATTTAAAAAGGAAATATGTGGAGATACTGACATGACACTGCAGATGAGGTCAGACTTGTTTTAAAAAAGGGCACCCTGACGTTTTTAGACCATGACAGACAGGATACATCTGTCTACACAACTGTCCCCATAAGAATTTTTACAGGTTTATCTTGTAAAAGCACCATGAATTTGTATTGTGCCAAACATCATACATGCAATAAAAGAGTTTGGGTTGAAAATCTCAGAACTGGGCATCGCAAAATTCAGGATATATGGAGGCAGCAAAAAGGAACGAGCTGTTCATTAGCCGTCAGCTAACGGTTTGGTCCAGTGTGCTATTCTGCGTGTTTAACTCTAGAGGTGTGGAACAGCCTTTTACTGGCCCTCCGTTTCTCAGTGAGAAAAGGCTCATCTCATCCTGCTCTTCTTTCCTTAAAAGTCCCTTTGGGACCTGACAAATTCGCCATCAGTGAACCCCAGTAGTTTTGGCCATTTCTTTCTCTGTTACTGGTTGCTTTCCTCATACTTTTAAGATCCCCAAATGCTTACTGGAGACTTGAGTGGCTTTTAGGGCTAAAATATAGTAAATGTATTACAACAATTGCCTCAGATTAGTAGTGTAAGGGCTGTAAAGGGAATTCATTTGCAGTGCAGAGACAGTTGCCATGACACAGTGGTTTACTGCAAGTTCACATTAACACGACAGCTTACATTTCTTTCTCTTGAGGAGGGGATACAAATGAATGTGTGAATTATGGGCTGTCCTCCATGGTGATCCTTCAAACCGTGAATTTCCTTTGTCCTTATTTTGAGCAACACTATTTTTATGAGGAGTCTACAGAGGTTACAACAATAAAACATTTGGTTTGTATTTCTCTAAACAGAACTTTTCACTCTTGCCTTTTTTTCCCCCCTACGTGTTGCGGACATTTTGCGTGCAGTTGTAACGTGTTGGCAAATTGTACGGAAGCAGCGAAGATTAAGGGCCTTTATCAAATGTCATTCCAGAATGAGATATATTTGTAACTCCAGTTCCACGGCACATTCTACTGAATCTTATTCAAACTGCTTGGTGGGGAGAATCTAATCTTCACCACGTCTATGATTGCATATGTTCACACTAGTGACTGCAAAACAGGCATGCTACTAAAATGGAATGAAGTGAATTACAAGAAATGTGGCATCAACATACAAAAAATGGAGTCTGTTTTTCTGACACAGTAATGGAAACAATAGTGTTTCAGGCAGGACATTGATAGGATCGGTTTTGGTCAGCTATGACATTCAGAGCTGAGGTAACACAGCTGCATTTTAAGCACTTGGCTAAGACGATTAAGTGTAGCCTTTAATATCATCCATTATTGATCTACTTAACCTGTAGAACATACCAAATTAGGTATCATGCCTGTGCACGTGTATGTTATACTTGAATCAAGTCTGTGAATTCAATATAGTTTTTATTTAAATTTCACGTTCACATTTCACGTTCACATTTTACACCAAAATCATGAATTCAGTAGTAAATCTAATTCTTAAACAACCAATTTTTTTGTTGCTGCAAAGAATTGTGGCAATTTTAAATGCCCCCCTGAGGTGTTTGATTTTCTCTGAGTAACTGACCTTCAACATTATTGGCTTAAATTCGTAAAAAAGAAAATATATATACAACACTGTCTTGGTGTCTCACAGATTCTTTACAATGTTCTTAGTTGACTCTGTGTATGCTGAACATTAAAGCATTTCTGATGGTAGTGATGGTAGTGTATAACCCAGACGCTGTTTTAGACGCTGTTTTTGAATGGGTCTAATCTGCCATTAAGATCTACATTTGTAGCAAGGAGGGAAGGTGGAGTCTGTAATCAGGGTTAGAGTATTTCCCAACATTAACACACACGCGCGCCCACACACGCACACACACACACGCGTGCCCACACACGCACACACCCACACGTACGCACACACACACACGCGCCCACACACACACGCGCGCCCACACACACACGCGCGCCCACACACGCACACACCCACACACGCGCCCACACACACACGCGCCCACACAAGCACGCACCCACACACGCATGGGCACACACACGCGCGCGCCCACACACGCACACACCCACACGTGCGCACACACACACACGCGCCCACACACGAACACACCCACACGTGCGCACACACACACACGCGCCCACACACACACACACACCCACACGTGCGCACACACACACACGCGCCCACACACACACGTGCGCCCACACACGCACACACCCACACACACGCACACACACACAGGCATGCGTGCACACACACATGCACGCACATGCGCGCACGCACACATGCACACACACGCGTGCACACACACACATGCGCACGCACACACATGAGTGCACACATACATGCATGCGCACGCACACACACGCGCACGCACACACGCACGCACACACACACACACACACACACGCACAAACAGCATTAATGCCCATCCAGGACACTCAGGCCACAATACGCACACCAGTACAGCACTGCTGCAGCGCGCGCACACACACACACACACACACACACACACACACACACACACAGTAATACACACACAAAGATACAGTAATACCCCAGGATAATTACCAGCGCTGTGGTTTTACATTTTTCAGAAGAAAATGTCTTGATGGTGTAGCCTTGTATTTGTGGTTGATGAGGCTTGTAAATTTAATCTTTAATGCTAGGAAGAATCATTTTGCATAGGTTCATTTGACATGCTCTCTAGTCTAGAATGAACAAAATGGCAGTTTCTTTTTCTGTATTGCTGACAACATTAAGTTCATTTCAAGTTCAGCCTTATTTTCTGAGCTAAATGTGCTCGTCAAGCTTGCATGAAAAACACATATTTTTATTCTATATGAAATAATTCTATATGAAATGCTATATAAAACCTGTACATTTTGAGGACCCTTATTTAAGCTACCTGGCACTTTACACATAGCCACCACTACTGAGTGTCCCTCCACAAAAACACTCCATTCATACAATTAATACAGGAAGCATGTTGATGCTTCAAACGGCAGATACTACAGCTCATTCCAAACATGGTGAAATCAACCTTCACATTCAGTACTACACCATCACAGTCTGGCTGAATAATGCTGAATAGTGGCATGTGTGTGGGGGAGCCGTGTGTGGGGGAGCCGTGCGGGGGGGAGCCATGTGAGCCGTGTGTGGGGGAGCCGTGTGTGGGGCCCCAGATGCCAAGGGCCCCATCATCTACCATCACTGCACTCATCACAGCACTCCTGTCCTCATACTCTTTTTTTATCATTCTAATTGACCTAAAATTATTGACTTCCCACGTACGCATTACCACAGCAAGGAGCTCAGGTTAAAGACGTGCTTACCAGAAAAGGCGGCCGCTGTCTGATGGGCTCTCCGTGGGAGACTTATCACCCGCGCAATTATCCCAGCAGATTTGAGGACTCTGCCCCACCCCCATTTCACCCCCATGCACTGACTGATATGTTGGTTTTCTGAAGTCTGATAGTGAATGATGACGAGGGAGATGGAGAGTGAGAGAAGCACACACCAGATGTTTATCAGTTAATGAAGAGTCTGGGCTGGACCGCGGTGGTCCTTCCTCTATCTGGCGTGCACTATGACTGCCATCAGGATTGGTGTTCTGTATTTTCAAGAGCATTGGATCTGTGCTTCTGAGCATCATTGAAATGGTTAAAATACAAAAAAGTACAACATGCTCCATTCAGCCATGGAGCATTTCTCTAGAATATACCGTACATTGGTACAACCAAAGAATTTATGCTTTGATATTAACTATATTGGCATTCATATATTGGTGCCTAAGTTATGTAAACCCATCTCATACATCTTGAAGACGGGTTTAAAATAGCTTAAAATAGCTAAGGAAGCAAAGTCTCCATTTGTGGAAATAATTTCTTTTTTGGCATCATGAGTAGGATGACTTTAAGCATTAACAGAGTAGAGCAGTGACTGGATCTGATACGGTCATTTCTGTTAAGTGGTTGAATATCACACAATGGTTTAAACCTTACCAAGCCACCAGGCAATCTCTTTGGTAATCTTTTCTTACTATGCAGAAGAGAATAAAAAACAATTCTCACAGAATTGATCAACTTTGTTGCTCTTCCATTTCAAACCAGAAAATGGAAAAGACTTTTTAAAAAGACATATTTAAAGACAACCTAACAAGGAGAGTATCCCCTGTGTGATTTCTATTAGATGAAAGAGTGAACTCTAATAGAGGAATGTAATAGACAAAAAAACATCCTTGCACAGATAAACAAATAAACATTGTTAGACAAATGAAAAAGCTTTGACATTTTATTTAATTCAATACATAACTTAGACCTATAGCAGCCCTATATTTTTTCGGTTTTTATGAAACAGTTAATAGTGTATGTGTTACACAAGTGACCAGCCATATAAGATGCCCTAATTTTACACATCAGTGCCTGGCCAGAAGTGTTTGCTTATGTGTGCCTACGTGTAGTACTTGAGAGAGAGTGTGTGTGTGTGTGTGTGTGTGTGTGTGTGTGTGTGTGTGTGTGTGTGTGTGTGTGTGTGTGTGTGTGTGTGTGTTTGAGAGAGAGAGAGAGAGAGAGAGGGAGATAGAGAGAAAGAGAGAGAGAGAGAAATCAGGACTCTGCTGAAGTGAATATTCAGTGCTGTGTTTGCGTGTGTGATATTAGATAGTCATTGTTCTTTATAGAGAAGTTGCATTCATGACAGCAAACAAAATGACTGTAGATGCACAGAGGACAAACGACACCACATTCTTCTGTCCATATATGAAAACTACCATTTGCTGTGACAGTAATGTATGGAATATGGATGAAAGCGGTGGGATGTTCAAGGCGCAGCATTGCAGTGCGGCTGAACAGAAGCCATTACGCCTGCACTTTTAGTGCCTGAAGGTGTGGAGTGATCAAGGCCATCCCATTCAGGGCTCTATAAAGCCCAATTCTGTTGGAGGCCACATGAAATATAGAGGGCATACACATGAGGAGAGATGGGGGGGGGGGGGTGTGAGTGTGTGTGAGTGTGTGTGTGTTGAAACAATTAAATTATCTGTGAATTTATTTGTTTTTTTTTCTGAAAGGCAAATTTGGATACCAAGCTAGTACAGAAGTGCAAAAGTCAAGCTAATATGAATATTAATTCAGGTCTTTCACACTGTGGATGTCTTGCTGTTCAGTAGAAAATAATAACATTGAGAGTAAACCAGTGTCAGTACAGTGTTAAGCTACTATCAATGGTTCATCTAAACAAATAAACTGATTGTTATAATTTAAGCACTGTTACTACAAAAAATAATAATATACACAATAATCTCATTAGTCCAATAAGCATGCACTGTTTATATGCTGAGGTCAAGATGAAGAATGCACATCCAAATATGGATTTAAACAGCAGAATCCAACTACTGAATGTACGCTGTGTAATGGAAGATGTGGTTCTGAAGTCATATGAAGTACCGTAATGACCGTACTGGCAACACTTTAATAAGATTCATCATGAAGGAACGCGTTCCTGTTGGGACAATGCACTCTCAGCATCTCTAAAAATATACGAAAACAAAACTGCATGGTGCGGGACAGCCAACCAGGGAGTTTAAGAAAGAATAAAAAAATACACACGAAGGCCAAAAAACCTAAAGCATGTTACATTGCCATGGTGCAGATACAGGACTCACGGGTGTGACTGGCAGACAACACACACACTGTCCTGACAATCAATATGTAAGCTGCTGTAAGCTGCTCTGGATAGCAGAATCTGTCACATACAGTAAACTTACAAGCAATTTCTAGTGTTAATGCAAAACGCGAGTCTTTGAACCCGAGATTAAGAGCCAACGTGTACTTCATTACTCTCACAAGTCCTGTTTGCTGCACTGCAAATTTACACAATGACAATGTTGTGATCCGGACTCAGGCAACACCGTCACTGAATGTCTGCATAATGGTGTGAATACCAGCTCTAATGAGTTGAAGCCCATTTATTCACCACACGTGATAACCAAGCCAAGCTTTATCAGAAGGAAACACTCACTCAAAACAGAAATAAGGTCATTACCTACTGCATATGCTCTAGTGCACAGATGGGCAGAGAGGCAATTCCCAGCACACTTCTCACTGTTAGCTGGGGGCAACTGGAAGGTGAAGGAGTATTTTAAAGGAGACGTTCTCTTCACCAAGTCTCTCTTTTCTAGTTTATAGTCTCTCTTTTCTCTCTCTCTCTTCCCCCCTTACTCCCTCACTCTCTCTGGCTCTCATTCTCTTTTCTTGGCTGTATTCTGAGGTAATGCTAAGTCAGTCAAGGCTGATGTGTAAGATGGGGGGAGTAGACAGACAAACTCGCTTGGCTTTACTGAGACAATCACAGTTTGTTCCTAGCACAGTCCTCACCTCAGTTACCGAATGTCAGACCATGGAAGTACTCACATATACTCTCACTGTGTGTGTGTGTGTGTGTGTGTGTGTTTCTAGCACCATGGTCAATGATTCAGTGTTTGTTCACATCACATTTATAGCCACTCCTACTCTCAGTCCTACTCTCTGTGCTGGTTTCTCTTACCACCAGCACATACTGTATGTCAAATAATTACATTTTTAAGCCATGATTAATTGTGACAGCTTTGTGATGAATTCTGATTATTTGCACATTTCATCTCATGGGGAAATCCCATGAATAACATTATTACTGTGTTTACTGCCAAAATTTTTTTTAGAATGACATGAAAATGTTAATCAAAAATAATCAATGGACACCTTTGTTACTTTAACATCCTTCATACACAAATTTAATCATCTGCACAGCATTTTCATTTCTGGACACAATAATAAAAAAATGAGAAACTAATACTCTAGTTAATATTCTCACCCATTAGAAGACTGTAGAAACATAACTTCCCCATAATGCATTTCAGCAAGAGAATATTGACAGAATTTAGAATTCTACATTCAATCTCATTTCATGTGCATGGTGACTAGCAAAAACAGGTGACTTAGATTTTCCTGACTATAACAAACCAGGGATACGTTGGAAGTTGTTTCCAGCGCCAGACAGAAAGTGGACGTGGAGGTGTCTTCAGAAACAGAGCAACCATCTGCCCATCAACAGAGAGTGGTGCTTCTATTACACACATCTGCGTTTCTCACACACTAATGTGTCACATTCGTACTGAAATTAGCCAGCTTTCTGAACTATTAGAACTGTTCTTGGGTGCACCCCATTTATCATATGGAAATAACTTCATCCAGTCACACAACCGATGGCCTAGGGCAGATTGCCAGATTGGCTGTTGTCTTTACATAGATAATAGTGAAAGCATTAATATTTTTCTGGACTGTAACATTTGCATTTTATGATGTATTTCACAGAACGATCAGAAGGCAGAATGGCATAAATCCTTAACGTATCTCTTTTAAAGCATAATTTCAGAGACTATTCTTTTAAACATTAGAAAATAATAGTGAATTAACGTTGAAGCACCCAATATAAAACTAAGAGAGCGTAAGTGACTCTGTGGTTGTAAATATGGCAGAATAATACCGCACACTTAATACCGCACACTTAATATGTGCTCAGAGCAGAAATTCACAGTGTGGGTGACACCCAAAAAAGAGTGCAAATCAGAAGCCCAATTCACTTCACTGTTATATGGGTCCACATATGGAAAATCGATTTGTGTTTATGTGTGTGTGTGTGTGTGTGTGTGTGTGTGTGTGTGTGTGTGTGCGCGTGTGTTCTCAGTGTAGTGTTTCTTCCTCTCAAATGTTTTGAGTCAAACATAAGCGTTCAATTGTACACATGGTAACAAAGCCTGCAAGCATCCGTGACCTCTGAGCACCATCAGATCGTTGGCGAGAGGGAGAGGCACTCCATCACATCAGCGCATTCATCCTGAGCGGGAGACAATGAGAGAGGGATGGCAGAAACTGAAAGAGAGGAAATGATAGTGAAGAAGCACAAGAAGAACCAGCAGAACCTTTCTGTAAATCCCTTTTCTCCCAGTGCTCAGTATTCAAATCAAAATCACACTCTTCTTCTCTGGCTCCTAATACTCACAGTCTTAATTAAAAATAGATATACACAAGAATTACAAACAGCAAATATGCCAGGCTTGCAGAGTAAAGATACTAGAGTCCCAGTAGTGCCCTTTCTTTTGTTGACTTGGCAGGATTGAAACAGTGAACCTAGCAAACTCATTTAGCTTAAGTGTGGAGGCTCTGGAGATGTTGCAGAGGCCCGGCACTCGGCAAACCCCCCCATTTGTGCTGCGCGGCGCTGACACGGAGCCAATCAACATGACCTCCTTAGACACGCATTCATCTGTCTCACCTCAAACGATTCAAATGTGAGATGGCAAGAAGAGGACAATGGGAGAAGACAAAGAGAAAAGAGAGGGGGGGGGTAGACAGAGTGGTGGGAAGGCAATGCGTCTCGAAATCTGTGTTTGGGTGAGTTGCACGGGCCTACCTACACCATCAAAATGATTAAAAGGAAGAGGACATTACTCTAGAGATGTTTGCACTGAAGTTCTCATTTTACGTTCATAACACTGCAGGCTGAGCAGCACAAACTGCACACGTAGCCCCAGACCATGAGGTACACGTTCACATCTTAGGTAGAATCTTGGGTCTTGGTAAGCTGCTTTCTGAGTGGTACAGTCCTTTGCCCAGGTGCATTAACATACAGCAGGCACACAGGTCCCTCCTCCAGGCACTGGCCAGCACCGACGCTCCATTTTGTAATTAGCCCAGTTCCCTTTGGGAGTGACTTCAGTAAAGGCCTCAATGACATTCACCACGGCAATGAGCTGTCCTCTATGACTGGGTTAATTAGGCCCTAGATAGCCTGACTCTGGTGTGACCTCAGCCTTGCCAAAACAGCTAAGAAAAAACCCAGAATCCTCTGCGCAGGTATGGATCAACCGGGACACAGGAGGAGTTGGGCGGGTGGGAGATTACGTTGTCTTGTTTTCATTCTTGTCATGAAATAGCTGTGATATTAACAAGCTTACCGAGCTTAACAAGATTAAGGTGTAACCACCAATAACATGTGAAACTTGTAGTTCATGGTATGAGACCACATCTATAACACATTACCAAAAGACTGGGCATCTTTCACTTTCTGACAGATTATTGTAGAGTGTAGAAGACGCTGAAGAAATGATGATCCTATAATTCCCAACTTGTAATTTGTTGCTGAAGTGGACTGAGCACCCTGAACCTGCACACAAACACAGACTCTCCCATTAGCAGCAGCTGAGAGAAACATGGCATTACAACAGCCCACACCATTACAGAAGAGAATGAGAGAGTTGATCATTTGCATTTTCTTTTGTCTTTTTATCATTCTACCAATTTTCATTGGACACTGATCCCCTTTTCAGATTTGGATGTACTAGACTGCCTCCGGTTTGCTGTTCTCAAATGTTTGATACAATCAAACTTCAAGCCAGTGCCTGGTACACTTCTCCATTTGCTGTGTTGTCTGTTTTCTCCCTGTTCCCCAAACTGAAAGAGAATGGCTGATAAACGCAGATTTAGCCCAGCTGTGAACTGTGGGTACATTTGGGGGTTAAAAGTCTTACAGTGCAAGCCTGGCTTTAGAAGGTCAGTTGTTCAGGAGGCTCAATCACTTCAGCTTTACTGCTAACGTACCTCCAGAGGTGGAAGTACTCAAATATTGTACACAAGTTAAAGTACTATTAGCCTACTTCAAAGAGGTTTTACTTAAGTATGATTAAAAGGTAATAGTCTAAAAATCTAATCAAGTTAAAAGTAAAAGTAACTCATTTTTAAATGCACTGCATTACGTCGTTACTTTTTTGCATATAAGCAGTTAATGTGCGATTTTAGCCACTCTACAGACTAAACAGACTGTACCTGATGTTATTAATTAAAAACATCATTATTTCTGTCTAGCCTGAATAATCCTTGAATAATATAACGTTATTCTTTTACAGCTTGTTGGATTTGATGCTAACTAACTAGCCGAGGCCACTAGTCCCGAAGTAACATTAAGGATGTGTGTGCAGTAGTAGCGAACCGTGACCATTAAACCTGGGCCCGCTCCCACCCCCCCCCCCCCCCCCCCCCCAGAAAAAAATTGTTTCCTCTCGCAATTAACTGTAATAAAGAAAAAAAATTGAGACGACGGTACAGCTTTAGAAACGCAATAAAAACTGTACTAGATAACTTCTTAAGCAAAATAAGGTTCCAAACAAAATAAGGTTCACAGCTCCGTGTTCCTCGGAAGCGGAATATGTAAACAACGTGCACGAGGGCATCAAAGGACTGAATCGAAACTAGCTAGCAGTGGTACGCTGACGACAGCTAGCTCGCCACAACGGGCGGAAGTTATCATATAGTTAAGCCCGCCCACTAAGAGGGAAGATATGATTGCTCAATTTTGCTGTCATTTGAAACTGGTATTGCGCCCTCTGTAAACGAACAGCAGGCATTACAGTGCTACCAAACTACAAGGTACATGTTAAACTCCTGCAGTGGTACTCATCTCTCCGTGCTGGCAGCGCTGACGTGCTGCTTTCTTCTGCTACTTCAGTCTCTCGGGGCAAACCATGTTTACACTGCATATTAAATCTGTGGCCTTTGCTGCCTTTCGGTTTCGAGTGGAATAGGTTCCGGCAGAGACGAGCTGGACTCAATCCGTCTGCTCCGGGTTCGTAGACGCACCGCCTGACTCGTCTCTCCACATCTTTCCTGTTAAGCACGAGTTCATCCATCCCAGCATTCACTGCAGAAAATCTCAAGGCTATTTTTTGTGATTTAAAAATATAGCAAAAATATTACAACTGTTAATATCGTATATAAAGTACTGTGTATATATAATAAACTTAAGTAAAAGTACAGGTTATAAAATTTACCAAAACTAAAAAATAAAAAAATTTAAAAATAATAAATTTAAAAAACTTAATTACGCGAGTTATTGTAATCCGTTACTTTCCACCTCTAGTACCTCAACTAGGTAATCAAAAACATCAGATACACTGATTACCCATTTGCTGTCTCAGGTGTGTTGGGTGATGGAACAGTATGTACCATGCAGATTCATGGACCGTCTCCAAGGGCAGCAACAAGAAACTCTGTCAGTCCGTCTCATCCTTAAGAGTCCAGTTCCCATGTTTGCTGAACCTGCCTACTGCAAGACTGAAGCCCTTCAGACGGACTCCTGGCTGGCAGAACAAAGTGACGAGACATTTGAAGTGCTGCCCTCTGGAGCCCCTGGCCAAACAATTTTCCTCACAAAACTAAAGGGAAATTCAGAGATGTCAAGTTTTTTGTGACTTTTGAGAAAAAAAACAATGTAAACACGATAATGAATGGTGTGTGGATGTATTTCCCCGGATAGTTGAGATGGGCCCAGGATATGCAGTCATGTCTCTCCAGAAGTTATTAGCCCCCAACTGGTAAACGTCCATTAGATAACGATCATCTTAATAGATGTAAACAAAATCTGTTGACTCTGTACATACGAAAACACACTGCAATCCTGAGCTGAGCTGCAGCCGCACCTACATGGCGTTTGGACTGAGTCATTTTCTGGCATGTGTCACTTTTCTCCTGGCATCCTTGAACATTTTCAATCACACAACATTTAATCATATTTTCTGTTACACAGTGTGCAAAGTTGACAATTGGAAGAATCCAAACAGCTTTTAAAAGGTCTGGTTTACATGGAGTGCATTCATCTCTGACATTGGTACGTGTATTATTAGCAACATGCTAATGATTTTTTTTTCATGGCAAGTAATGTTTTTCCCACACTTCTTCCATTTCAGACAGTAAAAAATGGGTCTTACAAATGCTGGTGCACCATGCTGTCTTTCTGCATCGATACAAAACCAATTCCTTCCCATCCCCATCCATGTTTATCCTTTATGATTTAGTGCTGCTTGCTGCTTTGGAGCAAATGAGCAGAAGCTGTTGGGTGTTGGTGTCAGAGTCCACAGGGGACAGAGACGAGGGGCAGAACAGCACTAATCTCGCACCATGTTTCATTTCACATGTCGCCATGAATTATTCAGCAGCGGATTACTCCGTCACTTTGGCGACCTAGCTGCCTGTTTCCTGCCCAGCATTAGAGTGATCGCACCATCATCCTGAAGCATGCTGTCATACCGCACAACCTAGCCCTCCACTGCACCACCATACTGTCATACCACACAACCCAGCCCTCCACCGCACCACCATACTGTCATACCACACAACCCAGCCCTCCACCGGACCACCATACTGTCATACCGTACCACGGTACTGTCATACCGCACCACCATACTGTCATACCACACAACCCAGCTCTCCACCGGACCACCATACTGTCATACCGCACCACGGTACTGTCATACTGCACCACCATACTGTCATACCGCACAACCCAGCCCTCCACCACACGAACATACTGTCATACCGCACCACCATACTGTCATACCACACAACCCAGCCCTCCACCGCACCACCATACTGTCATACCACACAACCCAGCCCTCCATCGCACCACCATACCGTCATACCGCACAACCCAGCCCTCTACCGCACCACCATACTGTCATACCACACAACCCAGCCCTACACCGCACCACCATATTGTCATACCACACCACGATACTGTCATACCGCACCATGGTACTGTCAAACTGCACAACCCAGCCCTCCACCGCACCACCATACTGTCATACCACACAACCCAGCCCTCTACTGCACCACCATACTGTTAAACCGCACCACCATACTGTCATACCGCACCACCATACTGCCATAACACACAACCCAGCCCTCCACCGTACCACCATACTGTCATACCGCACAACCCAGCCCTCCACCGCAACACCATACTGTCATACCACACAACTCAGCCCCCTACTGCACCACCATACTGTCATACCACACAACCCAGCCCTACACCGCACCACCATACTGTCATACCACACAACCCAGCCCTCCACCGCACCACCATACTTTCAAACTGCACCACTATACTGTCAAACCGCACCACGGTACTGTCATACCGCACCACCATACTGTCAAACCGCACAACCCAGCCCTCCACCGCACCACCATACTGTCATACCACACAACCCAGCCCTCTACTGCACCACCATACTATTAAACCGCACCACCATACTATCATACCGCACCACCATACTGTCATACAGCAAAACCCAGCCCTCCACCACACCACAATACTGTCTTACCGCACCACCATACCGTCATACCGCACAACCCAGCCCTTCACTGTACCACCAATCTGTCATCCTGCACCTCAATACTGTCATACTGCACCACGATAGTGTCATACCGCACAACCCAGCCTTCCACCGCGCGACCATACTGTCATACCGCACCACCATACTGTCAAACCGCACAACCCAGCCCTCCACCGCACCACTATACTGTCATACCACACAACCCAGCCCTCCACCGCACCACCATACTGTCATACCACACAACCCAGCCCTCCACTGCACCACCATACTGTTAAACCGCACCACCATACTGTCATACCACACAACCCAGCCCTCCACTGCACCACGATACTGTCATACCGCCAGTGATGTCAGTAACGCGTTACTTAGTACCACTAATCTTACCACTTTTTTGTATAATGAGTATTTTTGGTAATGAGTAATATAACGCGCTGCTATTTCCAGTCCAGTAATCAGATTAAAGTTACTTATCCAAGTAACTGTGCGTTACTATTTTTATTTTCCCTAGTAAAAAAAGATATTTTTGCTTTCTTCTTGTCTCAGTTCTACTTTTGTGTCTGACAGTAGCGCTCGACTCTATTGCAGTGTCCTCCCATAACGATATGTGGTAGTATAAAGAAACACCCCTCAAAAACAGATGAAGGAACATTTACCTGAAGAATTTTATTGTTGCATTGTGTTCCACGTTTGAAAAGTGCTGGAATTTTGACTAACATAGCCTAATTAAAAATGCTTGAAATTGTAATGGTATTTCGTTTCACAACAAATAGCTGTCTGAACAGTTCGCTTGTACGTTTACAAATAAATTTACAAATAATACCGTGCAGCTACACAAACGTAATGTCAGGAGATACTGTAGTGACTACTACTCCTCACAGTGAATTCCCTAACAGACAGACACTTGGCCACTCAAGGTGTCTTTGCTCTTTAAGTGACACTGGTTGGGGGGGGCTGCGCGCGCCAGGGTTGCATTATCAATAAAGTTTCCCTCCTCGGATTTTTGGATTAAGCAGTTTCAGCCTCGGTTACCGAACCTGCTTCAATACATTGTTACTGTTAAAAATTCACTTCCAATAAAGTGAGTATTGGAAAAATTAATTTTGCTGCTGAATGTAACTACTAAAGTAACTTGTAATCTAACGTAGTTACTTTTAAAATCAAGTAATCAGTAACGTAACTAAGTTACTTTTAAAAGGAGTAATCAGTAATCGGATTACTTTTTCAAGGTAACTAAGCCATCACTGCATACCGCACCACGATACTGTCATACCGCACCACCATACTGTCATACTGCACCACGATACTGTCATATTGTCATACTACACAACCCAGCCCTCCACCACATCACCATACTGTCATACCACACAACCCAGCCCTCCACTGCATCACCATACTGTCACACCGCACAACCCAGCCCTCCACCACACCACAATACTGTCTTACTGCATCACCATACTGTCTTACCGCACCACCATACTGTCAAATCACACAACCCAGCCCTCCACCACACCACAATACTGTCATACCGCACCACCATACTGTCATAGCACACCACCATGCTGTCATACTGCACCACACTGCACCGTACTGTCATACCACAACACACAGCACCACACCAAACCACATCTCACCACACAACATATTACACACACACCATACCAGACACCGCACCACCACACACCACTACACCACACACACTTCCACACACCACACCATGCCAACCCAACTGCACACAGAGCAGTTGTGTGAGTGTTTGTGAGTGTGTGTTTGTGTGTGTGTGGGGTGGGTGGTTTGGGTTGGAAGGGAAATGCAGCCTGAAGTCTTTGGTAAATGTTTCCATGTTTCATTCAGTTGACATAGAAGACATTAGACACAGACTTCTAGCAGGAGGCATTTGGGCTTTTTATGAAATATTCACCAAAGTCAGTTGTAATAGGAGTCAAGGGAGTTGATTGTACCAGCTTACAAAACAAAATAAAAACTTTTTTGTGGTCTCTGGAAAATCAACACATACCTGCAGAATTTCTAAACACAGTGTAATCATTACAGAATGTCATTTTATGCCTACATAATGTTGATAATATAATAGACATTTTATGCATACTATATTTCTTCACAAATTAAAACTGAAGTCACTTTGAAGACACTGGTCAACATAATGACAGTTAAACAATGCATGTTTCAGATATATTTTAGATATATTATGATTTATGAAATAAAATATTTGGGCATCTGAGAAATTTACATTTAGATCTAATTACAAAGTAAATTCAGAATGGTCCCCATAAATATGCCCATAAACATGCCATGTGTGCTATTTATTGCATATCAACCAAAAGAAACAAGGTGTTAATTACCAAAATGTTAGCATTGTCCTTCAAAGGCAGCTTGAGCACAAGGACATATTCAGTGTTTGTTTCCAGTCAGCCACCTCTGACCTGTCCATGTTGCTTCTCTCGATGTCAAGTATGGACTCGGCGCTTCGAAAGACCTTCGTGGAACGTGGCATGGTTCTCTAAGGTACTTGTGTGCTGTTTGTTAATAATACAGCAAACCAAAACAATCGTATAATCAGCTCGTCAGCGTGAGAGAACAGACAGTTCCAGGGATCCATGCGCTCATCTCCGTGGAGACAGACTAATGAGGACCAAGCTGAACCTCAGCAGGAACATCAGGACATGGAGGATTCAGGGACCAAACAGGCCTAACCCAGATCATAAAGTACTCCGACTGTGACTGCTTGATGAAAATTGTTATCAAAGAACATTTATCAGTAACCACAGTACACTGCTTTCATATTTTCATTTTATTTTGTTGACAATATGTGTGAGTCAAGATTTCAAAGGGAAAGCATTATTAATTCAATACTATGCATACTATACTACACCTGCAGACTTCACTCAATACTATGCACACTTCTATACTACACCTGCAGTCTTCACTGTTGATTTTTACTGAATGGGTTTTTATCGTTTTGCCATCAGTAAAGAAACATAAAATTATACTTCACTGCAAGGGGCCAGTGATGAGGGGGTGTGGGCTCTCCACAGCACACATGTGACAAGAGAGATGAGAGACTCCCAACACTCCAAATGTTCCACAGATGCCGAACCACGTGATGCCCCAGCAAGCCTGTTCACCGTGGGCCCATGGCCCAATCATCATGGCCCAATCATTACTGTTAACATGAAATGGAGTGTAAGTGCTGTGGATGATCAGATTTTACAGGGTTTTACAGTAAAGCCACTAGCTACTCTGACTTAATGTGTCATAACTGTGGAAAGTCCTCCCATAATATGATGAGAATGGAAACCCATTGCTCTTGTTTAAAAGAAAAAAACTCTTCTTTTTTCTGAAATGATGATTTCCCCATGAATACTGTAGCTCATTCCAGCTGCTCAGAAACAACCTCCACAAAGATAATCTGACAAAGTGTGGGTGACCGTGCCAAGGAGATGCTACCTCTTACGCCATTTAGCTCCAAACATGACTGTCACATGTGCAGTGCAGCAGTCTGCTTCCTTCTCCTGGAGTTCACACTGCACTGTTCACCACACACAGCTCACATGTTTGCCACACACATAGATCACATGTTCACCACACATACAGCTCGCATCTTCACCTCACACACAGCTCACATGTTCACCACACATACAGCTCACATGTTCACCTCACACACAGCTCACATGTTCACCACACACACAGCTCACATGTTCACCTCACACACAGCTCACATGTTCACCTCACACACAGCTCACATGTTCACCTCACACACAGCTCACATGTTCACCTCACACACAGCTCACATGTTCACCACACATACAGCTCACATGTTCACCACACACACAGCTCATATGGAAAGGGCCAATTAAATATCCACTGACTTTTGTAACTGCACACATCCTCTCTATCGCTCACTGACACATGTACGCGTACACACACACACACACGCAATTTCACATTCACTGACTATCTGGAGGTTTCAGCATAACTGGCTTCAGGCTGTACATATGAAGTAATTAAGTTTGAGGAATAACATGAATTCCATAGCCAACCCCACACACGCATGTAATGACACCAGCACCAAGCACCGACCCCCCCCCCCCCCGCCCCACCCCCTCCTTTATCCCAATGTCCTTCATCTTCCTACTTCTTCTCTCTGTCATAGGTAAGCAAGTGTGAAATTGGGAAATGTCGCCTGTATCTGTCACTCATTCACAAAGAAGATATGTGTGTGTATGTGGCAAAAAAGTGACATATTAACATATTGCTGAATGATACTTAATTTACTAAAACAATCCAGTCTGCACAGATGAGATTTATTTCCATCAAAGAAAATAAATAAAGGTACCACAAAGTAAAATCCACCCCACGTCCATCCATTAGCTATTAGGAGTATCAGTCATATGCATTTAGTCCATTTTTCTATGCATGATATTAACCAGCCAGCTCAGTTCTGGTCTCATCATTAGGCAGCACAGCATTAATGATCCATCTGGGCTTAAAATTCCTGCATTTGCCTCTATCATTATCACATCACAATGTGCTTGAAGTAATACAAAAATCAACCTGACAGCCAATACCTGCAAATACAAGCTTATATCTCCAGATCTCATGAGAAATGACAGAACGTCCACAGAGAGTCCACAGAGAACAGATCAGAGGTGTACTCACCTGCTGACACCAGTCCTGCCACGGAGAATCAGACAGCAGTTTAGGCTGCCATCCAAGGTGCCAACGTCTACACTCCAGCATCACTGGCTGCTCTCCATGGTGCTGAAGCTACTCCCTCTGGCAAACTTCAGCACGCATATTTTGCAAAGTGGCACCTCTCGAGGCCAGAGAAAGGCGTTCCCCATTCGGATTCGCCTGGCTTTCACTAAGGGGGAGGTAAGGTGCCAGCTAACAATGCTCTCTACCAGAGAAGCAAAAGTGAACGGAAACAAGGAATCCTACTTAAGGTCCCCTGGTTTCTTTCCCATGCCCAGATAGTGAGACGAATGTGCAGCCTGCACATGGGGACATAAGACATAAGACATCAGACTCACTGCTCAGGGCTCCTGCCAGCCCAAACAGCACCTGCAGCACTTTGTGTGTAGAAGTCCTAGTAAAATCAATCCCTGCAGGGCCTGCTGCGGCCATCTCCAGCATGACGGGGTCCACTTCTGCTACCCGGCTCCCAAGGCAATGCAGGTTTTTCTCTATAGCCACAGGACATGTGCAGATGTAGCTACACTTAATGGCAAGTGTAGTGATACAGGTGGATCATAAACACAGAGCTTCTGGGTAAAATTCTGCACTGTCTCTGTTTCTAACAGCCTGCATGCAAAGCTCCTAAAGGTCCTTCAGCCATGTTTATCAGGGTGGATGTTCACATAGCTGATGGTGTGAGTGAACATCAGAGCAGGTGCATGAGTCTAGGGTTGGGGTTGTGGTTAGTGTTGGGGTTGGGGCTAGGGTTAGGGTGGGTTACGGTTAGGGTTAATGTTAGGGTTGGGTTAGGGTTAGGGTTATATATATATATATGTGTGTGTGTGTGTGTGTTTACTTAGCAAGCCACGTATGATAAAATAAATGGGTTGATTTATGATTTTCCACAATTTGGTATTAATCAACCCTGTCACAGTGGTAATGTGCATGTCTTAACCCTTGCACAAATAACAGAAAAAGGCTGTATGGCATGTTTTGTTTGTGTTTATGTGAAAATTAGTGAGTGAGTGCATGCATGTATTGTGTGTGTGTGTGTGTGTGCGTGCGTGTGTGTGTGTGGGCGAGCGTACGTATGTTTGTGTGTGTGTGAACATGAAAGTGCACAAACATCTAACAGTCTGCCCAATGTCAGCCTCTCCTTCAGCTGTTAAGGTCTCTGGCCAAGCTCTGAATTATTCAGCTGCCACTTCATCATCATCATCATCTCTCTCTTCATCACCACCGCTGTTTGTCACTGCCACCGCCTGCCAGACACCACAGCATCATTAGAGCTGGAGAACAACAGCAGACCTGAGACACGGTGGCAGGAGGGACTGAGGAAGAAAGTTGGACACGAGTGGAAGAGGTTGCGGTGGGACGAAAGCGCCCGCACCCTGGGCACCAAAGGGACCTGCACTGGTTAGAAGAGCAGGAGGGGCAGGGTGGGTGTGGGGGGTGGAGGGGGGGGGGGTGGAGCAGGGAGGCTATCGCAGCAGCCGGGTTTTGCAACTGTGCACTTACTGAGTTGATCCTGCACAACAGCTCCAGCTGGAGAAAAAGCACAGGAGGACGCAAATAACTGAGCGTGCAGGAGGTACAGTGCTGGCTGGAAAATCCCAGAGGCAGGGACGCCAGAGAGCGGCTGCAGGCAGAATGTTTGCGAGAGATACTGCAGGAATCACACTGGCATTACGCTCCATCAGCCTTGTTCTGAGGGGCCATTATAGAGCTGGGCATGTGAGGCACACGCAAATAAGTGTGTAAGTGTGTGTGCGTGTGTGTGAGACACTCGCCACAAACAAACCTGTACTGATATACACGAGCTTCACATGTGTGTAGACTATGTTATTTTTTGTTTGTTTTTTTGTTTTTTTTGGGGGGGGGGAGGTTAACACGAGAGATTTTGAATCACTGCTATCAGAGATTTAAGACACAGGCATATCATATTATCAGAAGGAAATTCATAATCAGAATCTAAACACAAGCGAATCTAATTCAAACCAGACAACACAAACCACAAAATATTCTGACTTCCCAAGAAGCCGCTCGTGAGTGTCTGATGAAGCCAGAGCAGGAACCGATCAGTCAGGACAGAAGACCTGGGGGCGTTCAGTGCTGCTATTCTCTTAGCCTTCCCATAAATTCTTTCCTTTAAGTTTTCTTAGATTTCAGATGAAAGACAAACCCATTTTAGAATGTTCATTATAGTAAGTCGAGTTTGTTCCCACACAAAGAGACAGAGAGGTGATACAACAGCGAGAGCAGCACACGCTCACACGAGCACCAGAACACTGCAGCAAGCCCTGAGGGGACAGTTTATTTTCAACAATTAGGGTCAAGGGAGAGGGGAAGGAGGAAGAGGAAGGAGGAAGAGGAAGGAGGAAGGAGAAAGTTCTGTCAGTGAGACGCTGGGTGAAGGGAGGGGCCTCTAACACTGCGGCGGAGGTCAGACTTCTCCTCCACCTGCGTTCTCTGTCGTCTCCGCAGGACGAGCAGAGAGACACGGGGTCTTCGTGTTCACTGCCGTCGCCCGCGCTGGTTGTGAAGTGGTTGTGGCAGCTGCAGCTGGGATCCACCGGGGGATTGAGGCTGAGGCGCAGGTCTCCCTGCCGCTCCCAGACGCTGGTGTCCAAAAACTCCTTGCTGAAAAATCGCATTATGGCCGGAGTTCAGCCCCTTGGAGAGCGCTCAGCCTCCCAGAAGCACCTCTGGCTGATTGTGTGTTAAGGTGGCGTGCAGCTTGCTGTCACATGCTGCACAGGCTCTCAAATTCTGAAGGTGTGACTAGCAGGGAATAGTAGAGAAGTTTCTTTAAAATGCTAATCTAATGTCTCCCTAGAGAGATCTGGAAAGTACTTCTAACACTCAGTTTATAGTGAACTGAAACGACTAATATGTCTCTGACCATTCCCCATTCTCCATGGGTGTTGGCAAGTCATTAGAATCTGCACTCGTTTTACACAGTGGGGTGTGGGGTGGGCCGGGCCAGGAAGCTTTTAAGCCTGTTCAGTGCTGATCGTGTGAAACCTGCATGCACACATCAACTTTTGATGTTCACACTTTAAAAATCTGTCTCCTCACACCCACTCTTAAAGGGCTCCTCACTTCCACTTCATACTGCAGATTGCTGCTTGCTGCTGTCATAGCTGCTGAGAAGATCACACAAATCTCCATAGTCTACATCAAATCTACCATTTGAGCTGGAGTGGGGACTCCATCTCTGCTGTGCCCTCAGGCTCATGAATGACTCACAGCTACGTATTAGACATTATATATTAAAGCATGTTAATATAGTTTAGTTTTTTCAACCATGAATATGCTTATCAGTGAGTTCAACTTTTTCATCATTATTATTGCTATTATTTTTGCTATTTAACAACTTCTTGTATGCAGTCTCATATATTATCTAGCGGGAAATGGCTGTTAGAAACATTTCACACAAATAGTCCCTGGAGTCCCTATACTGCTCAGTGATTTGCAACACCTACATTGCAGTATCACAGGATTAATAATTCACACACTGCCAGATGAGGTGAAATCTAAAGCTTTAATATCTATGAATCCACAGCTGAACCACTGCGTACAGCAAACACACACATGCACACACATGCACACATGCACACACGCATTGGCCCCATCAAAAATGAAGATACCCCTTACGTGGTTTCATCACATGGCCTCTAATTTGCATAACAAGATAATGAGACGCAGTACATTGGTGCTACAGATAATGCTCCCTCGATGCGTATGAAAATATTCTCTAAGACCAATCTAATTATAACCCTTGCAGGAACCCAGCTAACACGGCAGCTCCCTCATATTAATCAGTGAGAATGTCTTCAGTCTGCTGGTTCATGTGTGGGTGAAAGGGACATGACTCGGTCCAGCAGCTACTGCCAAGCCATTTATGGCCTTGTCCTGGCGTCCACCGGCAGCTCCACTCAGCTCTAGCTGCGTGGGAAATGCAGCTGAGAAGCACAGATCTGCCATCCGCTCTGGGCTTCCCCTGGACATGAAGAGAACTGTGGATCAGATGAACAATGTGTGTGGAGATCCTGCTGATGACAGGAGGATGTGGATCTGAAATATGTGGATGTGAAGAGAAGAGCTGAGTGAGAATAAACCAGAATAGACCTCAGAGGGATTATCCCACATTTGGAAGTAAAACTATATTGTTATAACAATAAATATCACATACATATTATTCTAACAATATGTAGTTTATGAATTTGCATCCCTATCTCTTTTGAATTGCAGAAAACTGTTGAGGTCTGAGGTTCCAGTTCATAACTTTACCTTTAGATGCATGGAGTCAGTATCTTAAAAAAACAATTCAACACTGCCTTTGCTTTTCTTTAATACCTTTGTTGAATTGATGGAGCTAAAAGCCTGTTCATGAGGGGCCCACAGTGGCGTAAGAAAAGAACTTTAAATTGGAGAGGTACTGTGACACTGGACCATTAGGGGGGAGTCACACTACACCGTATCTCTGGTGCTACACACCCTTCAGGACCATGGACAGCAGGTACCCAATTCCAACCCCAGCAGGGTAGACATCGCCACAGTGCACAAGGAAAGGGCAGACCAGAGAGGTGGGCTTAATGAGGGCGCACAGGCACACTGACTCACCACTGCTCACCAGTAGTGACCAGAAGAGAGTCGGCGATGGAAGCAGTGGCTTGTGGGTAAGATGGTCCGAGCTCTCTCTACACCTCTATGGCTCAGACAGCCATAGCAGTTCCCCTCTGTGACCAAGACCAGTTCTGTTCAGGTCTTTGTTCTCTATTCCTAACAGCAACCCCCGCCTGCCTCTGCTACTCCCCTTCATATGTGCCGCGTCTTCCTCCACTTGTCTTTGTGCATGACGCAGCCTGCGGTATTTTTCCATTGTCATCCAGTGTGCGAGCTTGATCCACAGCTACACTGCTATCCTGTCTCCGAAAATGTGAAAACAAACACGCTCTTCAAGTGAACAGATGACCCCATCCTGACCTCAGTTGACTTACACTATAATAAGATCCCACGCACATGCAAAAGCGCACCTGTGCAGTGTCATTAGCTTTCCAGGTTTGCCATTGCAGAGCCTGAAGGACACCGCATTGAAGCAAAGCCAAAGCTCTCAAAGGAAAGACAAATGGTGAACATAAACATACTCTGTCTGCACTGCACAATAACTCAAAGCCAACATTCTTTAATCAAGGATGCAGTCATCACCTCCAGGCACAGCTCCTATGTACGAACATGGAAAATGCAGAACCATGACGCATAATGGCCTCTTAGAGGTCCTAACAACATCATGTTTTTCACCTTGTTACATATGTCTGCATTACATTACATTATAGATGAGAGTTTTACACTGCCCCTTGTTCTTCTGCTAGAGGTTTACCCTATTTCAGAATATTTTTTATATTTTATATGATAAAATATCATAAATATCAATATTTTAGAATGAATTTTTGAACTATTTTATTTGATTTGATTCAAATAGAATAGGTGTAAATTAATCAAAACTAGAAATTTGCCCAATAAATCTGAGAAATCTATGTTTTCAGGACCAGTGAGGTTCCTGCAGCCTCTGTTTCACTGGGGCCTGCTGAGCTCTTCTGAGTAGCACCACAGACCACAGCAGAACCGTCATGAACAGCAGAAAACCAGCATCTAAAGCAACTTTGGGTCATGCTTGTGAATTCAGGCCAT